>NC_068426.1:42019776-42054596 GCF_023373465.1 Oncorhynchus keta
CATGGAAAAGCACGCTGGTAGACTTGACAAGACAAGACTAACTGGTAACAGACAATCAGGAACACCAGAATAAATCCCCAGGGTCTAATAGGGAAAACGGGTGACACCTGGAGGTGGGTGGAGACAATCACAAAGACAGGTGAAACAGATCAGGTTGTGACATTAATAATAAGACAAATCTATTGGTTTTCTACACAAAGTTGCAAAGGAAATGTTGTGATCCATTTGATAAGCTCAAGAGACCAGCAAAATTGACAAAAGAGTGTGGAGGTATAGCAGGAACAGTAACATCTAGTGGTACTTTCACAATACTTTTAGCTAAATAATGTAAGTGACTTCAATTACTAATTTCTCTGAACTGGAAAAAAAATATCACCAGATTCACAGGGAATACATTACATAGTATGGAGAAGCAATACTCCAAGCCACTGCTTCATACTACTTAGAGAACTGATACTGTATACCCGTTGTTGGGGTGGGATTGACATGGGGTGGCACTGGTCCATGGGTGGCTTTTGACAATTTTGGGGGGATTCGTTATGTCTTACTGTTGGGTACTATATTTATTGAATACTATCTGAATACTATATTTAAAATGGCCAATTTGGGTGCAGTCAATTAGCTTAATTTTTCAGAGTTCAAATTCTACTTCAACAAAATCATTTTACTAGCTTCAGAAAAGATTTCAGACAATTTAAGATGGTGGGTGTCAAAATCCTCTTTCTTGTATTTGAGGTGGAATGACCCCTGCTTTATATATTAAAGATTCTTGGTTGATGTTTTGGTCACTTTTAAATGCTGGCGGTGCTTTCACTCTAGTGGTAGCATGAGACGGAGTCTACAACCCAAAACAACCGAAAAATATGCTTGGAGATGAAGCTTTATGATACGATTTCCAGCCTTCCTTATCTCCGTATTCCAAGGCATTGGTTGTTCAGTGGTAGAATTCTCGCCTGCCACGCGGGAGGCCCGGGTTCGATTCCCGGCCAATGCAGGATGTTTTGAACATGTAATTTCGAGAAGTATGCAAACTCCTGAGGAATAAATCTATGTTCGATTGCCAGGCCAACAGAAATCTCTGATCTTGGTCGAAATCTCAACCGACTCTTGATAAATCAGACTTTGCTTTCACTTTCAGTTTGGACATTTACTCATTCTCAGGAGACTTTGGTGAATCCATTGTAGATGTCCAGTGTGTGAGGTGATTTACTTTGTGCAAGGCTTTAGTTGTTAAATGGGAAACGAGAAACCAACTGGTCATTGACAACTGTCTTGAGTTTGACATTTGTGACAATGTCCTGGGACATCCCACAAACTCGTCACCTTCTAACTACGACTGTGTGGCCTGTGAGTGGTATAGAGCGAAATCGATTACATGTACGTGTTCGTGAGAGTCCCAGCTGTCCATGGAGGGGTCACAGTACTTTCCAGCTCTAACCATTCAGTCTATACAGATGTTTTTGTTAGAAGGGTTAAAGCCCAACACTGCAAACTTATGGTTAGTACCAATGCTCCACGTTTTTTCAAAGGCCCAACACATCAGCTCCTCGTTAGTATAGTGGTGAGTATCCCCGCCTGTCACGCGGGAGACCGGGGTTCAATTCCCCGACGGGGAGAAAGCACTGCTTTTTTTTAGGGTGAAAAATGTAGCTGAGCCCACAAAGCGAAAAATATGCTTGGAGATGAAGCTTTATGATACGATTTCCAGCCTTATCTCCGTATTCCAAGGCATTGGTTGTTCAGTGGTAGAATTCTCGCCTGCCACGCGGGAGGCCCGGGTTCGATTCCCGGCCAATGCAGGATGTTTTGAACATGTAATTTCGAGAAGTATGCAAACTCCTGAGGAATAAATCTATGTTCGATTGCCAGGCCAACAGAAATCTCTGATCTTGGTCGAAATCTCAACCGACTCTTGATAAATCAGACTTTGCTTTCACTTTCAGTTTGGACATTTACTCATTCTCAGGAGACTTTGGTGAATCCATTGTAGATGTCCAGTGTGTGAGGTGATTTACTTTGTGCAAGGCTTTAGTTGTTAAATGGGAAACGAGAAACCAACTGGTCATTGACAACTGTCTTGAGTTTGACATTTGTGACAATGTCCTGGGACATCCCACAAACTCGTCACCTTCTAACTACGACTGTGTGGCCTGTGAGTGGTATAGAGCGAAATCGATTACATGTACGTGTTCGTGAGAGTCCCAGCTGTCCATAGAGGGGTCACAGTACTTTCCAGCTCTAACCATTCAGTCTATACAGATGTTTTTGTTAGAAGGGTTAAAGCCCAACACTGCAAACTTATGGTTAGTACCAATGCTCCACGTTTTTTCAAAGGCTCAACACATCAGCTCCTCGTTAGTATAGTGGTGAGTATCCCCGCCTGTCACGCGGGAGACCGGGGTTCAATTCCCCGACGGGGAGAAAGCACTGCTTTTTTTTAGGGTGAAAAATGTAGCTGAGCCCACAAATCGAAAAATATGCTTGGAGATGAAGCTTTATGATACGATTTCCAGCCTTATCTCCGTATTCCAAGGCATTGGTTGTTCAGTGGTAGAATTCTCGCCTGCCACGCGGGAGGCCCGGGTTCGATTCCCGGCCAATGCAGGATGTTTTGAACATGTAATTTCGAGAAGTATGCAAACTCCTGAGGAATAAATCTATGTTCGATTGCCAGGCCAACAGAAATCTCTGATCTTGGTCGAAATCTCAACCGACTCTTGATAAATCAGACTTTGCTTTCACTTTCAGTTTGGACATTTACTCATTCTCAGGAGACTTTGGTGAATCCATTGTAGATGTCCAGTGTGTGAGGTGATTTACTTTGTGCAAGGCTTTAGTTGTTAAATGGGAAACGAGAAACCAACTGGTCATTGACAACTGTCTTGAGTTTGACATTTGTGACAATGTCCTGGGACATCCCACAAACTCGTCACCTTCTAACTACGACTGTGTGGCCTGTGAGTGGTATAGAGCGAAATCGATTACATGTACGTGTTCGTGAGAGTCCCAGCTGTCCATAGAGGGGTCACAGTACTTTCCAGCTCTAACCATTCAGTCTATACAGATGTTTTTGTTAGAAGGGTTAAAGCCCAACACTGCAAACTTATGGTTAGTACCAATGCTCCACGTTTTTCAAAGGCCCAACACATCAGCTCCTCGTTAGTATAGTGGTGAGTATCCCCGCCTGTCACGCGGGAGACCGGGGTTCAATTCCCCGACGGGGAGAAAGCACTGCTTTTTTTTAGGGTGAAAAATGTAGCTGAGCCCACAAAGCGAAAAATATGCTTGGAGATGAAGCTTTATGATACGATTTCCAGCCTTATCTCCGTATTCCAAGGCATTGGTTGTTCAGTGGTAGAATTCTCGCCTGCCACGCGGGAGGCCCGGGTTCGATTCCCGGCCAATGCAGGATGTTTTGAACATGTAATTTCGAGAAGTATGCAAACTCCTGAGGAATAAATCTATGTTCGATTGCCAGGCCAACAGAAATCTCTGATCTTGGTCGAAATCTCAACCGACTCTTGATAAATCAGACTTTGCTTTCACTTTCAGTTTGGACATTTACTCATTCTCAGGAGACTTTGGTGAATCCATTGTAGATGTCCAGTGTGTGAGGTGATTTACTTTGTGCAAGGCTTTAGTTGTTAAATGGGAAACGAGAAACCAACTGGTCATTGACAACTGTCTTGAGTTTGACATTTGTGACAATGTCCTGGGACATCCCACAAACTCGTCACCTTCTAACTACGACTGTGTGGCCTGTGAGTGGTATAGAGCGAAATCGATTACATGTACGTGTTCGTGAGAGTCCCAGCTGTCCATGGAGGGGTCACAGTACTTTCCAGCTCTAACCATTCAGTCTATACAGATGTTTTTGTTAGAAGGGTTAAAGCCCAACACTGCAAACTTATGGTTAGTACCAATGCTCCACGTTTTTCAAAGGCCCAACACATCAGCTCCTCGTTAGTATAGTGGTGAGTATCCCCGCCTGTCACGCGGGAGACCGGGGTTCAATTCCCCGACGGGGAGAAAGCACTGCTTTTTTTTAGGGTGAAAAATGTAGCTGAGCCCACAAAGCGAAAAATATGCTTGGAGATGAAGCTTTATGATACGATTTCCAGCCTTATCTCCGTATTCCAAGGCATTGGTTGTTCAGTGGTAGAATTCTCGCCTGCCACGCGGGAGGCCCGGGTTCGATTCCCGGCCAATGCAGGATGTTTTGAACATGTAATTTCGAGAAGTATGCAAACTCCTGAGGAATAAATCTATGTTCGATTGCCAGGCCAACAGAAATCTCTGATCTTGGTCGAAATCTCAACCGACTCTTGATAAATCAGACTTTGCTTTCACTTTCAGTTTGGACATTTACTCATTCTCAGGAGACTTTGGTGAATCCATTGTAGATGTCCAGTGTGTGAGGTGATTTACTTTGTGCAAGGCTTTAGTTGTTAAATGGGAAACGAGAAACCAACTGGTCATTGACAACTGTCTTGAGTTTGACATTTGTGACAATGTCCTGGGACATCCCACAAACTCGTCACCTTCTAACTACGACTGTGTGGCCTGTGAGTGGTATAGAGCGAAATCGATTACATGTACGTGTTCGTGAGAGTCCCAGCTGTCCATAGAGGGGTCACATACTTTCCAGCTCTAACCATTCAGTCTATACAGATGTTTTTGTTAGAAGGGTTAAAGCCCAACACTGCAAACTTATGGTTAGTACCAATGCTCCACGTTTTTCAAAGGCCCAACACATCAGCTCCTCGTTAGTATAGTGGTGAGTATCCCCGCCTGTCACGCGGGAGACCGGGGTTCAATTCCCCGACGGGGAGAAAGCACTGCTTTTTTTTAGGGTGAAAAATGTAGCTGAGCCCACAAAGCGAAAAATATGCTTGGAGATGAAGCTTTATGATACGATTTCCAGCCTTATCTCCGTATTCCAAGGCATTGGTTGTTCAGTGGTAGAATTCTCGCCTGCCACGCGGGAGGCCCGGGTTCGATTCCCGGCCAATGCAGGATGTTTTGAACATGTAATTTCGAGAAGTATGCAAACTCCTGAGGAATAAATCTATGTTCGATTGCCAGGCCAACAGAAATCTCTGATCTTGGTCGAAATCTCAACCGACTCTTGATAAATCAGACTTTGCTTTCACTTTCAGTTTGGACATTTACTCATTCTCAGGAGACTTTGGTGAATCCATTGTAGATGTCCAGTGTGTGAGGTGATTTACTTTGTGCAAGGCTTTAGTTGTTAAATGGGAAACGAGAAACCAACTGGTCATTGACAACTGTCTTGAGTTTGACATTTGTGACAATGTCCTGGGACATCCCACAAACTCGTCACCTTCTAACTACGACTGTGTGGCCTGTGAGTGGTATAGAGCGAAATCGATTACATGTACGTGTTCGTGAGAGTCCCAGCTGTCCATGGAGGGGTCACAGTACTTTCCAGCTCTAACCATTCAGTCTATACAGATGTTTTTGTTAGAAGGGTTAAAGCCCAACACTGCAAACTTATGGTTAGTACCAATGCTCCACGTTTTTCAAAGGCCCAACACATCAGCTCCTCGTTAGTATAGTGGTGAGTATCCCCGCCTGTCACGCGGGAGACCGGGGTTCAATTCCCCGACGGGGAGAAAGCACTGCTTTTTTTTAGGGTGAAAAATGTAGCTGAGCCCACAAAGCGAAAAATATGCTTGGAGATGAAGCTTTATGATACGATTTCCAGCCTTATCTCCGTATTCCAAGGCATTGGTTGTTCAGTGGTAGAATTCTCGCCTGCCACGCGGGAGGCCCGGGTTCGATTCCCGGCCAATGCAGGATGTTTTGAACATGTAATTTCGAGAAGTATGCAAACTCCTGAGGAATAAATCTATGTTCGATTGCCAGGCCAACAGAAATCTCTGATCTTGGTCGAAATCTCAACCGACTCTTGATAAATCAGACTTTGCTTTCACTTTCAGTTTGGACATTTACTCATTCTCAGGAGACTTTGGTGAATCCATTGTAGATGTCCAGTGTGTGAGGTGATTTACTTTGTGCAAGGCTTTAGTTGTTAAATGGGAAACGAGAAACCAACTGGTCATTGACAACTGTCTTGAGTTTGACATTTGTGACAATGTCCTGGGACATCCCACAAACTCGTCACCTTCTAACTACGACTGTGTGGCCTGTGAGTGGTATAGAGCGAAATCGATTACATGTACGTGTTCGTGAGAGTCCCAGCTGTCCATAGGGGGTCACAGTACTTTCCAGCTCTAACCATTCAGTCTATACAGATGTTTTTGTTAGAAGGGTTAAAGCCCAACACTGCAAACTTATGGTTAGTACCAATGCTCCACGTTTTTTCAAAGGCTCAACACATCAGCTCCTCGTTAGTATAGTGGTGAGTATCCCCGCCTGTCACGCGGGAGACCGGGGTTCAATTCCCCGACGGGGAGAAAGCACTGCTTTTTTTTTAGGGTGAAAAATGTAGCTGAGCCCACAAAGCGAAAAATATGCTTGGAGATGAAGCTTTATGATACGATTTCCAGCCTTATCTCCGTATTCCAAGGCATTGGTTGTTCAGTGGTAGAATTCTCGCCTGCCACGCGGGAGGCCCGGGTTCGATTCCCGGCCAATGCAGGATGTTTTGAACATGTAATTTCGAGAAGTATGCAAACTCCTGAGGAATAAATCTATGTTCGATTGCCAGGCCAACAGAAATCTCTGATCTTGGTCGAAATCTCAACCGACTCTTGATAAATCAGACTTTGCTTTCACTTTCAGTTTGGACATTTACTCATTCTCAGGAGACTTTGGTGAATCCATTGTAGATGTCCAGTGTGTGAGGTGATTTACTTTGTGCAAGGCTTTAGTTGTTAAATGGGAAACGAGAAACCAACTGGTCATTGACAACTGTCTTGAGTTTGACATTTGTGACAATGTCCTGGGACATCCCACAAACTCGTCACCTTCTAACTACGACTGTGTGGCCTGTGAGTGGTATAGAGCGAAATCGATTACATGTACGTGTTCGTGAGAGTCCCAGCTGTCCATGGAGGGGTCACAGTACTTTCCAGCTCTAACCATTCAGTCTATACAGATGTTTTTGTTAGAAGGGTTAAAGCCCAACACTGCAAACTTATGGTTAGTACCAATGCTCCACGTTTTTCAAAGGCCCAACACATCAGCTCCTCGTTAGTATAGTGGTGAGTATCCCCGCCTGTCACGCGGGAGACCGGGGTTCAATTCCCCGACGGGGAGAAACCACTGCTTTTTTTTAGGGTGAAAAATGTAGCTGAGCCCACAAAGCGAAAAATATGCTTGGAGATGAAGCTTTATGATACGATTTCCAGCCTTATCTCCGTATTCCAAGGCATTGGTTGTTCAGTGGTAGAATTCTCGCCTGCCACGCGGGAGGCCCGGGTTCGATTCCCGGCCAATGCAGGATGTTTTGAACATGTAATTTCGAGAAGTATGCAAACTCCTGAGGAATAAATCTATGTTCGATTGCCAGGCCAACAGAAATCTCTGATCTTGGTCGAAATCTCAACCGACTCTTGATAAATCAGACTTTGCTTTCACTTTCAGTTTGGACATTTACTCATTCTCAGGAGACTTTGGTGAATCCATTGTAGATGTCCAGTGTGTGAGGTGATTTACTTTGTGCAAGGCTTTAGTTGTTAAATGGGAAACGAGAAACCAACTGGTCATTGACAACTGTCTTGAGTTTGACATTTGTGACAATGTCCTGGGACATCCCACAAACTCGTCACCTTCTAACTACGACTGTGTGGCCTGTGAGTGGTATAGAGCGAAATCGATTACATGTACGTGTTCGTGAGAGTCCCAGCTGTCCATGGAGGGGTCACAGTACTTTCCAGCTCTAACCATTCAGTCTATACAGATGTTTTTGTTAGAAGGGTTAAAGCCCAACACTGCAAACTTATGGTTAGTACCAATGCTCCACGTTTTTTCAAAGGCCCAACACATCAGCTCCTCGTTAGTATAGTGGTGAGTATCCCCGCCTGTCACGCGGGAGACCGGGGTTCAATTCCCCGACGGGGAGAAAGCACTGCTTTTTTTTAGGGTGAAAAATGTAGCTGAGCCCACAAATCGAAAAATATGCTTGGAGATGAAGCTTTATGATACGATTTCCAGCCTTCCTTATCTCCGTATTCCAAGGCATTGGTTGTTCAGTGGTAGAATTCTCGCCTGCCACGCGGGAGGCCCGGGTTCGATTCCCGGCCAATGCAGGATGTTTTGAACATGTAATTTCGAGAAGTATGCAAACTCCTGAGGAATAAATCTATGTTCGATTGCCAGGCCAACAGAAATCTCTGATCTTGGTCGAAATCTCAACCGACTCTTGATAAATCAGACTTTGCTTTCACTTTCAGTTTGGACATTTACTCATTCTCAGGAGACTTTGGTGAATCCATTGTAGATGTCCAGTGTGTGAGGTGATTTACTTTGTGCAAGGCTTTAGTTGTTAAATGGGAAACGAGAAACCAACTGGTCATTGACAACTGTCTTGAGTTTGACATTTGTGACAATGTCCTGGGACATCCCACAAACTCGTCACCTTCTAACTACGACTGTGTGGCCTGTGAGTGGTATAGAGCGAAATCGATTACATGTACGTGTTCGTGAGAGTCCCAGCTGTCCATGGAGGGGTCACAGTACTTTCCAGCTCTAACCATTCAGTCTATACAGATGTTTTTGTTAGAAGGGTTAAAGCCCAACACTGCAAACTTATGGTTAGTACCAATGCTCCACGTTTTTTCAAAGGCCCAACACATCAGCTCCTCGTTAGTATAGTGGTGAGTATCCCCGCCTGTCACGCGGGAGACCGGGGTTCAATTCCCCGACGGGGAGAAAGCACTGCTTTTTTTTAGGGTGAAAAATGTAGCTGAGCCCACAAAGCGAAAAATATGCTTGGAGATGAAGCTTTATGATACGATTTCCAGCCTTATCTCCGTATTCCAAGGCATTGGTTGTTCAGTGGTAGAATTCTCGCCTGCCACGCGGGAGGCCCGGGTTCGATTCCCGGCCAATGCAGGATGTTTTGAACATGTAATTTCGAGAAGTATGCAAACTCCTGAGGAATAAATCTATGTTCGATTGCCAGGCCAACAGAAATCTCTGATCTTGGTCGAAATCTCAACCGACTCTTGATAAATCAGACTTTGCTTTCACTTTCAGTTTGGACATTTACTCATTCTCAGGAGACTTTGGTGAATCCATTGTAGATGTCCAGTGTGTGAGGTGATTTACTTTGTGCAAGGCTTTAGTTGTTAAATGGGAAACGAGAAACCAACTGGTCATTGACAACTGTCTTGAGTTTGACATTTGTGACAATGTCCTGGGACATCCCACAAACAAACTCGTCACCTTCTAACTACGACTGTGTGGCCTGTGAGTGGTATAGAGCGAAATCGATTACATGTACGTGTTCGTGAGAGTCCCAGCTGTCCATGGAGGGGTCACAGTACTTTCCAGCTCTAACCATTCAGTCTATACAGATGTTTTTGTTAGAAGGGTTAAAGCCCAACACTGCAAACTTATGGTTAGTACCAATGCTCCACGTTTTTTCAAAGGCCCAACACATCAGCTCCTCGTTAGTATAGTGGTGAGTATCCCCGCCTGTCACGCGGGAGACCGGGGTTCAATTCCCCGACGGGGAGAAACCACTGCTTTTTTTTAGGGTGAAAAATGTAGCTGAGCCCACAAAGCGAAAAATATGCTTGGAGATGAAGCTTTATGATACGATTTCCAGCCTTATCTCCGTATTCCAAGGCATTGGTTGTTCAGTGGTAGAATTCTCGCCTGCCACGCGGGAGGCCCGGGTTCGATTCCCGGCCAATGCAGGATGTTTTGAACATGTAATTTCGAGAAGTATGCAAACTCCTGAGGAATAAATCTATGTTCGATTGCCAGGCCAACAGAAATCTCTGATCTTGGTCGAAATCTCAACCGACTCTTGATAAATCAGACTTTGCTTTCACTTTCAGTTTGGACATTTACTCATTCTCAGGAGACTTTGGTGAATCCATTGTAGATGTCCAGTGTGTGAGGTGATTTACTTTGTGCAAGGCTTTAGTTGTTAAATGGGAAACGAGAAACCAACTGGTCATTGACAACTGTCTTGAGTTTGACATTTGTGACAATGTCCTGGGACATCCCACAAACTCGTCACCTTCTAACTACGACTGTGTGGCCTGTGAGTGGTATAGAGCGAAATCGATTACATGTACGTGTTCGTGAGAGTCCCAGCTGTCCATGGAGGGGTCACAGTACTTTCCAGCTCTAACCATTCAGTCTATACAGATGTTTTTGTTAGAAGGGTTAAAGCCCAACACTGCAAACTTATGGTTAGTACCAATGCTCCACGTTTTTTCAAAGGCCCAACACATCAGCTCCTCGTTAGTATAGTGGTGAGTATCCCCGCCTGTCACGCGGGAGACCGGGGTTCAATTCCCCGACGGGGAGAAACCACTGCTTTTTTTTTAGGGTGAAAAATGTAGCTGAGCCCACAAAGCGAAAAATATGCTTGGAGATGAAGCTTTATGATACGATTTCCAGCCTTATCTCCGTATTCCAAGGCATTGGTTGTTCAGTGGTAGAATTCTCGCCTGCCACGCGGGAGGCCCGGGTTCGATTCCCGGCCAATGCAGGATGTTTTGAACATGTAATTTCGAGAAGTATGCAAACTCCTGAGGAATAAATCTATGTTCGATTGCCAGGCCAACAGAAATCTCTGATCTTGGTCGAAATCTCAACCGACTCTTGATAAATCAGACTTTGCTTTCACTTTCAGTTTGGACATTTACTCATTCTCAGGAGACTTTGGTGAATCCATTGTAGATGTCCAGTGTGTGAGGTGATTTACTTTGTGCAAGGCTTTAGTTGTTAAATGGGAAACGAGAAACCAACTGGTCATTGACAACTGTCTTGAGTTTGACATTTGTGACAATGTCCTGGGACATCCCACAAACTCGTCACCTTCTAACTACGACTGTGTGGCCTGTGAGTGGTATAGAGCGAAATCGATTACATGTACGTGTTCGTGAGAGTCCCAGCTGTCCATGGAGGGGTCACAGTACTTTCCAGCTCTAACCATTCAGTCTATACAGATGTTTTTGTTAGAAGGGTTAAAGCCCAACACTGCAAACTTATGGTTAGTACCAATGCTCCACGTTTTTTCAAAGGCCCAACACATCAGCTCCTCGTTAGTATAGTGGTGAGTATCCCCGCCTGTCACGCGGGAGACCGGGGTTCAATTCCCCGACGGGGAGAAAGCACTGCTTTTTTTTAGGGTGAAAAATGTAGCTGAGCCCACAAAGCGAAAAATATGCTTGGAGATGAAGCTTTATGATACGATTTCCAGCCTTATCTCCGTATTCCAAGGCATTGGTTGTTCAGTGGTAGAATTCTCGCCTGCCACGCGGGAGGCCCGGGTTCGATTCCCGGCCAATGCAGGATGTTTTGAACATGTAATTTCGAGAAGTATGCAAACTCCTGAGGAATAAATCTATGTTCGATTGCCAGGCCAACAGAAATCTCTGATCTTGGTCGAAATCTCAACCGACTCTTGATAAATCAGACTTTGCTTTCACTTTCAGTTTGGACATTTACTCATTCTCAGGAGACTTTGGTGAATCCATTGTAGATGTCCAGTGTGTGAGGTGATTTACTTTGTGCAAGGCTTTAGTTGTTAAATGGGAAACGAGAAACCAACTGGTCATTGACAACTGTCTTGAGTTTGACATTTGTGACAATGTCCTGGGACATCCCACAAACTCGTCACCTTCTAACTACGACTGTGTGGCCTGTGAGTGGTATAGAGCGAAATCGATTACATGTACGTGTTCGTGAGAGTCCCAGCTGTCCATGGAGGGGTCACAGTACTTTCCAGCTCTAACCATTCAGTCTATACAGATGTTTTTGTTAGAAGGGTTAAAGCCCAACACTGCAAACTTATGGTTAGTACCAATGCTCCACGTTTTTCAAAGGCCCAACACATCAGCTCCTCGTTAGTATAGTGGTGAGTATCCCCGCCTGTCACGCGGGAGACCGGGGTTCAATTCCCCGACGGGGAGAAACCACTGCTTTTTTTTAGGGTGAAAAATGTAGCTGAGCCCACAAAGCGAAAAATATGCTTGGAGATGAAGCTTTATGATACGATTTCCAGCCTTATCTCCGTATTCCAAGGCATTGGTTGTTCAGTGGTAGAATTCTCGCCTGCCACGCGGGAGGCCCGGGTTCGATTCCCGGCCAATGCAGGATGTTTTGAACATGTAATTTCGAGAAGTATGCAAACTCCTGAGGAATAAATCTATGTTCGATTGCCAGGCCAACAGAAATCTCTGATCTTGGTCGAAATCTCAACCGACTCTTGATAAATCAGACTTTGCTTTCACTTTCAGTTTGGACATTTACTCATTCTCAGGAGACTTTGGTGAATCCATTGTAGATGTCCAGTGTGTGAGGTGATTTACTTTGTGCAAGGCTTTAGTTGTTAAATGGGAAACGAGAAACCAACTGGTCATTGACAACTGTCTTGAGTTTGACATTTGTGACAATGTCCTGGGACATCCCACAAACTCGTCACCTTCTAACTACGACTGTGTGGCCTGTGAGTGGTATAGAGCGAAATCGATTACATGTACGTGTTCGTGAGAGTCCCAGCTGTCCATGGAGGGGTCACAGTACTTTCCAGCTCTAACCATTCAGTCTATACAGATGTTTTTGTTAGAAGGGTTAAAGCCCAACACTGCAAACTTATGGTTAGTACCAATGCTCCACGTTTTTCAAAGGCCCAACACATCAGCTCCTCGTTAGTATAGTGGTGAGTATCCCCGCCTGTCACGCGGGAGACCGGGGTTCAATTCCCCGACGGGGAGAAACACTGCTTTTTTTTAGGGTGAAAAATGTAGCTGAGCCCACAAAGCGAAAAATATGCTTGGAGATGAAGCTTTATGATACGATTTCCAGCCTTATCTCCGTATTCCAAGGCATTGGTTGTTCAGTGGTAGAATTCTCGCCTGCCACGCGGGAGGCCCGGGTTCGATTCCCGGCCAATGCAGGATGTTTTGAACATGTAATTTCGAGAAGTATGCAAACTCCTGAGGAATAAATCTATGTTCGATTGCCAGGCCAACAGAAATCTCTGATCTTGGTCGAAATCTCAACCGACTCTTGATAAATCAGACTTTGCTTTCACTTTCAGTTTGGACATTTACTCATTCTCAGGAGACTTTGGTGAATCCATTGTAGATGTCCAGTGTGTGAGGTGATTTACTTTGTGCAAGGCTTTAGTTGTTAAATGGGAAACGAGAAACCAACTGGTCATTGACAACTGTCTTGAGTTTGACATTTGTGACAATGTCCTGGGACATCCCACAAACTCGTCACCTTCTAACTACGACTGTGTGGCCTGTGAGTGGTATAGAGCGAAATCGATTACATGTACGTGTTCGTGAGAGTCCCAGCTGTCCATGGAGGGGTCACAGTACTTTCCAGCTCTAACCATTCAGTCTATACAGATGTTTTTGTTAGAAGGGTTAAAGCCCAACACTGCAAACTTATGGTTAGTACCAATGCTCCACGTTTTTTCAAAGGCCCAACACATCAGCTCCTCGTTAGTATAGTGGTGAGTATCCCCGCCTGTCACGCGGGAGACCGGGGTTCAATTCCCCGACGGGGAGAAACCACTGCTTTTTTTTAGGGTGAAAAATGTAGCTGAGCCCACAAAGCGAAAAATATGCTTGGAGATGAAGCTTTATGATACGATTTCCAGCCTTATCTCCGTATTCCAAGGCATTGGTTGTTCAGTGGTAGAATTCTCGCCTGCCACGCGGGAGGCCCGGGTTCGATTCCCGGCCAATGCAGGATGTTTTGAACATGTAATTTCGAGAAGTATGCAAACTCCTGAGGAATAAATCTATGTTCGATTGCCAGGCCAACAGAAATCTCTGATCTTGGTCGAAATCTCAACCGACTCTTGATAAATCAGACTTTGCTTTCACTTTCAGTTTGGACATTTACTCATTCTCAGGAGACTTTGGTGAATCCATTGTAGATGTCCAGTGTGTGAGGTGATTTACTTTGTGCAAGGCTTTAGTTGTTAAATGGGAAACGAGAAACCAACTGGTCATTGACAACTGTCTTGAGTTTGACATTTGTGACAATGTCCTGGGACATCCCACAAACTCGTCACCTTCTAACTACGACTGTGTGGCCTGTGAGTGGTATAGAGCGAAATCGATTACATGTACGTGTTCGTGAGAGTCCCAGCTGTCCATGGAGGGGTCACAGTACTTTCCAGCTCTAACCATTCAGTCTATACAGATGTTTTTGTTAGAAGGGTTAAAGCCCAACACTGCAAACTTATGGTTAGTACCAATGCTCCACGTTTTTTCAAAGGCCCAACACATCAGCTCCTCGTTAGTATAGTGGTGAGTATCCCCGCCTGTCACGCGGGAGACCGGGGTTCAATTCCCCGACGGGGAGAAACCACTGCTTTTTTTTAGGGTGAAAAATGTAGCTGAGCCCACAAAGCGAAAAATATGCTTGGAGATGAAGCTTTATGATACGATTTCCAGCCTTATCTCCGTATTCCAAGGCATTGGTTGTTCAGTGGTAGAATTCTCGCCTGCCACGCGGGAGGCCCGGGTTCGATTCCCGGCCAATGCAGGATGTTTTGAACATGTAATTTCGAGAAGTATGCAAACTCCTGAGGAATAAATCTATGTTCGATTGCCAGGCCAACAGAAATCTCTGATCTTGGTCGAAATCTCAACCGACTCTTGATAAATCAGACTTTGCTTTCACTTTCAGTTTGGACATTTACTCATTCTCAGGAGACTTTGGTGAATCCATTGTAGATGTCCAGTGTGTGAGGTGATTTACTTTGTGCAAGGCTTTAGTTGTTAAATGGGAAACGAGAAACCAACTGGTCATTGACAACTGTCTTGAGTTTGACATTTGTGACAATGTCCTGGGACATCCCACAAACTCGTCACCTTCTAACTACGACTGTGTGGCCTGTGAGTGGTATAGAGCGAAATCGATTACATGTACGTGTTCGTGAGAGTCCCAGCTGTCCATGGAGGGGTCACAGTACTTTCCAGCTCTAACCATTCAGTCTATACAGATGTTTTTGTTAGAAGGGTTAAAGCCCAACACTGCAAACTTATGGTTAGTACCAATGCTCCACGTTTTTCAAAGGCCCAACACATCAGCTCCTCGTTAGTATAGTGGTGAGTATCCCCGCCTGTCACGCGGGAGACCGGGGTTCAATTCCCCGACGGGGAGAAAGCACTGCTTTTTTTTAGGGTGAAAAATGTAGCTGAGCCCACAAAGCGAAAAATATGCTTGGAGATGAAGCTTTATGATACGATTTCCAGCCTTATCTCCGTATTCCAAGGCATTGGTTGTTCAGTGGTAGAATTCTCGCCTGCCACGCGGGAGGCCCGGGTTCGATTCCCGGCCAATGCAGGATGTTTTGAACATGTAATTTCGAGAAGTATGCAAACTCCTGAGGAATAAATCTATGTTCGATTGCCAGGCCAACAGAAATCTCTGATCTTGGTCGAAATCTCAACCGACTCTTGATAAATCAGACTTTGCTTTCACTTTCAGTTTGGACATTTACTCATTCTCAGGAGACTTTGGTGAATCCATTGTAGATGTCCAGTGTGTGAGGTGATTTACTTTGTGCAAGGCTTTAGTTGTTAAATGGGAAACGAGAAACCAACTGGTCATTGACAACTGTCTTGAGTTTGACATTTGTGACAATGTCCTGGGACATCCCACAAACTCGTCACCTTCTAACTACGACTGTGTGGCCTGTGAGTGGTATAGAGCGAAATCGATTACATGTACGTGTTCGTGAGAGTCCCAGCTGTCCATGGAGGGGTCACAGTACTTTCCAGCTCTAACCATTCAGTCTATACAGATGTTTTTGTTAGAAGGGTTAAAGCCCAACACTGCAAACTTATGGTTAGTACCAATGCTCCACGTTTTTTCAAAGGCCCAACACATCAGCTCCTCGTTAGTATAGTGGTGAGTATCCCCGCCTGTCACGCGGGAGACCGGGGTTCAATTCCCGACGGGGAGAAACCACTGCTTTTTTTTAGGGTGAAAAATGTAGCTGAGCCCACAAAGCGAAAAATATGCTTGGAGATGAAGCTTTATGATACGATTTCCAGCCTTATCTCCGTATTCCAAGGCATTGGTTGTTCAGTGGTAGAATTCTCGCCTGCCACGCGGGAGGCCCGGGTTCGATTCCCGGCCAATGCAGGATGTTTTGAACATGTAATTTCGAGAAGTATGCAAACTCCTGAGGAATAAATCTATGTTCGATTGCCAGGCCAACAGAAATCTCTGATCTTGGTCGAAATCTCAACCGACTCTTGATAAATCAGACTTTGCTTTCACTTTCAGTTTGGACATTTACTCATTCTCAGGAGACTTTGGTGAATCCATTGTAGATGTCCAGTGTGTGAGGTGATTTACTTTGTGCAAGGCTTTAGTTGTTAAATGGGAAACGAGAAACCAACTGGTCATTGACAACTGTCTTGAGTTTGACATTTGTGACAATGTCCTGGGACATCCCACAAACTCGTCACCTTCTAACTACGACTGTGTGGCCTGTGAGTGGTATAGAGCGAAATCGATTACATGTACGTGTTCGTGAGAGTCCCAGCTGTCCATGGAGGGGTCACAGTACTTTCCAGCTCTAACCATTCAGTCTATACAGATGTTTTTGTTAGAAGGGTTAAAGCCCAACACTGCAAACTTATGGTTAGTACCAATGCTCCACGTTTTTTCAAAGGCCCAACACATCAGCTCCTCGTTAGTATAGTGGTGAGTATCCCCGCCTGTCACGCGGGAGACCGGGGTTCAATTCCCCGACGGGGAGAAAGCCACTGCTTTTTTTTAGGGTGAAAAATGTAGCTGAGCCCACAAAGCGAAAAATATGCTTGGAGATGAAGCTTTATGATACGATTTCCAGCCTTATCTCCGTATTCCAAGGCATTGGTTGTTCAGTGGTAGAATTCTCGCCTGCCACGCGGGAGGCCCGGGTTCGATTCCCGGCCAATGCAGGATGTTTTGAACATGTAATTTCGAGAAGTATGCAAACTCCTGAGGAATAAATCTATGTTCGATTGCCAGGCCAACAGAAATCTCTGATCTTGGTCGAAATCTCAACCGACTCTTGATAAATCAGACTTTGCTTTCACTTTCAGTTTGGACATTTACTCATTCTCAGGAGACTTTGGTGAATCCATTGTAGATGTCCAGTGTGTGAGGTGATTTACTTTGTGCAAGGCTTTAGTTGTTAAATGGGAAACGAGAAACCAACTGGTCATTGACAACTGTCTTGAGTTTGACATTTGTGACAATGTCCTGGGACATCCCACAAACTCGTCACCTTCTAACTACGACTGTGTGGCCTGTGAGTGGTATAGAGCGAAATCGATTACATGTACGTGTTCGTGAGAGTCCCAGCTGTCCATGGAGGGGTCACAGTACTTTCCAGCTCTAACCATTCAGTCTATACAGATGTTTTTGTTAGAAGGGTTAAAGCCCAACACTGCAAACTTATGGTTAGTACCAATGCTCCACGTTTTTTCAAAGGCCCAACACATCAGCTCCTCGTTAGTATAGTGGTGAGTATCCCCGCCTGTCACGCGGGAGACCGGGGTTCAATTCCCCGACGGGGAGAAAGCACTGCTTTTTTTTAGGGTGAAAAATGTAGCTGAGCCCACAAAGCGAAAAATATGCTTGGAGATGAAGCTTTATGATACGATTTCCAGCCTTATCTCCGTATTCCAAGGCATTGGTTGTTCAGTGGTAGAATTCTCGCCTGCCACGCGGGAGGCCCGGGTTCGATTCCCGGCCAATGCAGGATGTTTTGAACATGTAATTTCGAGAAGTATGCAAACTCCTGAGGAATAAATCTATGTTCGATTGCCAGGCCAACAGAAATCTCTGATCTTGGTCGAAATCTCAACCGACTCTTGATAAATCAGACTTTGCTTTCACTTTCAGTTTGGACATTTACTCATTCTCAGGAGACTTTGGTGAATCCATTGTAGATGTCCAGTGTGTGAGGTGATTTACTTTGTGCAAGGCTTTAGTTGTTAAATGGGAAACGAGAAACCAACTGGTCATTGACAACTGTCTTGAGTTTGACATTTGTGACAATGTCCTGGGACATCCCACAAACTCGTCACCTTCTAACTACGACTGTGTGGCCTGTGAGTGGTATAGAGCGAAATCGATTACATGTACGTGTTCGTGAGAGTCCCAGCTGTCCATGGAGGGGTCACAGTACTTTCCAGCTCTAACCATTCAGTCTATACAGATGTTTTTGTTAGAAGGGTTAAAGCCCAACACTGCAAACTTATGGTTAGTACCAATGCTCCACGTTTTTCAAAGGCCCAACACATCAGCTCCTCGTTAGTATAGTGGTGAGTATCCCCGCCTGTCACGCGGGAGACCGGGGTTCAATTCCCCGACGGGGAGAAAGCACTGCTTTTTTTTTTTAGGGTGAAAAATGTAGCTGAGCCCACAAAGCGAAAAATATGCTTGGAGATGAAGCTTTATGATACGATTTCCAGCCTTATCTCCGTATTCCAAGGCATTGGTTGTTCAGTGGTAGAATTCTCGCCTGCCACGCGGGAGGCCCGGGTTCGATTCCCGGCCAATGCAGGATGTTTTGAACATGTAATTTCGAGAAGTATGCAAACTCCTGAGGAATAAATCTATGTTCGATTGCCAGGCCAACAGAAATCTCTGATCTTGGTCGAAATCTCAACCGACTCTTGATAAATCAGACTTTGCTTTCACTTTCAGTTTGGACATTTACTCATTCTCAGGAGACTTTGGTGAATCCATTGTAGATGTCCAGTGTGTGAGGTGATTTACTTTGTGCAAGGCTTTAGTTGTTAAATGGGAAACGAGAAACCAACTGGTCATTGACAACTGTCTTGAGTTTGACATTTGTGACAATGTCCTGGGACATCCCACAAACTCGTCACCTTCTAACTACGACTGTGTGGCCTGTGAGTGGTATAGAGCGAAATCGATTACATGTACGTGTTCGTGAGAGTCCCAGCTGTCCATGGAGGGGTCACAGTACTTTCCAGCTCTAACCATTCAGTCTATACAGATGTTTTTGTTAGAAGGGTTAAAGCCCAACACTGCAAACTTATGGTTAGTACCAATGCTCCACGTTTTTCAAAGGCCCAACACATCAGCTCCTCGTTAGTATAGTGGTGAGTATCCCCGCCTGTCACGCGGGAGACCGGGGTTCAATTCCCCGACGGGGAGAAACCACTGCTTTTTTTTTAGGGTGAAAAATGTAGCTGAGCCCACAAAGCGAAAAATATGCTTGGAGATGAAGCTTTATGATACGATTTCCAGCCTTATCTCCGTATTCCAAGGCATTGGTTGTTCAGTGGTAGAATTCTCGCCTGCCACGCGGGAGGCCCGGGTTCGATTCCCGGCCAATGCAGGATGTTTTGAACATGTAATTTCGAGAAGTATGCAAACTCCTGAGGAATAAATCTATGTTCGATTGCCAGGCCAACAGAAATCTCTGATCTTGGTCGAAATCTCAACCGACTCTTGATAAATCAGACTTTGCTTTCACTTTCAGTTTGGACATTTACTCATTCTCAGGAGACTTTGGTGAATCCATTGTAGATGTCCAGTGTGTGAGGTGATTTACTTTGTGCAAGGCTTTAGTTGTTAAATGGGAAACGAGAAACCAACTGGTCATTGACAACTGTCTTGAGTTTGACATTTGTGACAATGTCCTGGGACATCCCACAAACTCGTCACCTTCTAACTACGACTGTGTGGCCTGTGAGTGGTATAGAGCGAAATCGATTACATGTACGTGTTCGTGAGAGTCCCAGCTGTCCATAGAGGGGTCACAGTACTTTCCAGCTCTAACCATTCAGTCTATACAGATGTTTTTGTTAGAAGGGTTAAAGCCCAACACTGCAAACTTATGGTTAGTACCAATGCTCCACGTTTTTTCAAAGGCTCAACACATCAGCTCCTCGTTAGTATAGTGGTGAGTATCCCCGCCTGTCACGCGGGAGACCGGGGTTCAATTCCCCGACGGGGAGAAAGCACTGCTTTTTTTTAGGGTGAAAAATGTAGCTGAGCCCACAAAGCGAAAAATATGCTTGGAGATGAAGCTTTATGATACGATTTCCAGCCTTATCTCCGTATTCCAAGGCATTGGTTGTTCAGTGGTAGAATTCTCGCCTGCCACGCGGGAGGCCCGGGTTCGATTCCCGGCCAATGCAGGATGTTTTGAACATGTAATTTCGAGAAGTATGCAAACTCCTGAGGAATAAATCTATGTTCGATTGCCAGGCCAACAGAAATCTCTGATCTTGGTCGAAATCTCAACCGACTCTTGATAAATCAGACTTTGCTTTCACTTTCAGTTTGGACATTTACTCATTCTCAGGAGACTTTGGTGAATCCATTGTAGATGTCCAGTGTGTGAGGTGATTTACTTTGTGCAAGGCTTTAGTTGTTAAATGGGAAACGAGAAACCAACTGGTCATTGACAACTGTCTTGAGTTTGACATTTGTGACAATGTCCTGGGACATCCCACAAACTCGTCACCTTCTAACTACGACTGTGTGGCCTGTGAGTGGTATAGAGCGAAATCGATTACATGTACGTGTTCGTGAGAGTCCCAGCTGTCCATAGAGGGGTCACAGTACTTTCCAGCTCTAACCATTCAGTCTATACAGATGTTTTTGTTAGAAGGGTTAAAGCCCAACACTGCAAACTTATGGTTAGTACCAATGCTCCACGTTTTTCAAAGGCCCAACACATCAGCTCCTCGTTAGTATAGTGGTGAGTATCCCCGCCTGTCACGCGGGAGACCGGGGTTCAATTCCCGACGGGGAGAAAGCACTGCTTTTTTTTAGGGTGAAAAATGTAGCTGAGCCCACAAAGCGAAAAATATGCTTGGAGATGAAGCTTTATGATACGATTTCCAGCCTTATCTCCGTATTCCAAGGCATTGGTTGTTCAGTGGTAGAATTCTCGCCTGCCACGCGGGAGGCCCGGGTTCGATTCCCGGCCAATGCAGGATGTTTTGAACATGTAATTTCGAGAAGTATGCAAACTCCTGAGGAATAAATCTATGTTCGATTGCCAGGCCAACAGAAATCTCTGATCTTGGTCGAAATCTAACCGACTCTTGATAAATCAGACTTTGCTTTCACTTTCAGTTTGGACATTTACTCATTCTCAGGAGACTTTGGTGAATCCATTGTAGATGTCCAGTGTGTGAGGTGATTTACTTTGTGCAAGGCTTTAGTTGTTAAATGGGAAACGAGAAACCAACTGGTCATTGACAACTGTCTTGAGTTTGACATTTGTGACAATGTCCTGGGACATCCCACAAACTCGTCACCTTCTAACTACGACTGTGTGGCCTGTGAGTGGTATAGAGCGAAATCGATTACATGTACGTGTTCGTGAGAGTCCCAGCTGTCCATGGAGGGGTCACAGTACTTTCCAGCTCTAACCATTCAGTCTATACAGATGTTTTTGTTAGAAGGGTTAAAGCCCAACACTGCAAACTTATGGTTAGTACCAATGCTCCACGTTTTTTCAAAGGCCCAACACATCAGCTCCTCGTTAGTATAGTGGTGAGTATCCCCGCCTGTCACGCGGGAGACCGGGGTTCAATTCCCCGACGGGGAGAAAGCACTGCTTTTTTTTAGGGTGAAAAATGTAGCTGAGCCCACAAAGCGAAAAATATGCTTGGAGATGAAGCTTTATGATACGATTTCCAGCCTTATCTCCGTATTCCAAGGCATTGGTTGTTCAGTGGTAGAATTCTCGCCTGCCACGCGGGAGGCCCGGGTTCGATTCCCGGCCAATGCAGGATGTTTTGAACATGTAATTTCGAGAAGTATGCAAACTCCTGAGGAATAAATCTATGTTCGATTGCCAGGCCAACAGAAATCTCTGATCTTGGTCGAAATCTCAACCGACTCTTGATAAATCAGACTTTGCTTTCACTTTCAGTTTGGACATTTACTCATTCTCAGGAGACTTTGGTGAATCCATTGTAGATGTCCAGTGTGTGAGGTGATTTACTTTGTGCAAGGCTTTAGTTGTTAAATGGGAAACGAGAAACCAACTGGTCATTGACAACTGTCTTGAGTTTGACATTTGTGACAATGTCCTGGGACATCCCACAAACTCGTCACCTTCTAACTACGACTGTGTGGCCTGTGAGTGGTATAGAGCGAAATCGATTACATGTACGTGTTCGTGAGAGTCCCAGCTGTCCATAGAGGGGTCACAGTACTTTCCAGCTCTAACCATTCAGTCTATACAGATGTTTTTGTTAGAAGGGTTAAAGCCCAACACTGCAAACTTATGGTTAGTACCAATGCTCCACGTTTTTTCAAAGGCTCAACACATCAGCTCCTCGTTAGTATAGTGGTGAGTATCCCCGCCTGTCACGCGGGAGACCGGGGTTCAATTCCCCGACGGGGAGAAAGCACTGCTTTTTTTTAGGGTGAAAAATGTAGCTGAGCCCACAAATCGAAAAATATGCTTGGAGATGAAGCTTTATGATACGATTTCCAGCCTTATCTCCGTATTCCAAGGCATTGGTTGTTCAGTGGTAGAATTCTCGCCTGCCACGCGGGAGGCCCGGGTTCGATTCCCGGCCAATGCAGGATGTTTTGAACATGTAATTTCGAGAAGTATGCAAACTCCTGAGGAATAAATCTATGTTCGATTGCCAGGCCAACAGAAATCTCTGATCTTGGTCGAAATCTCAACCGACTCTTGATAAATCAGACTTTGCTTTCACTTTCAGTTTGGACATTTACTCATTCTCAGGAGACTTTGGTGAATCCATTGTAGATGTCCAGTGTGTGAGGTGATTTACTTTGTGCAAGGCTTTAGTTGTTAAATGGGAAACGAGAAACCAACTGGTCATTGACAACTGTCTTGAGTTTGACATTTGTGACAATGTCCTGGGACATCCCACAAACTCGTCACCTTCTAACTACGACTGTGTGGCCTGTGAGTGGTATAGAGCGAAATCGATTACATGTACGTGTTCGTGAGAGTCCCAGCTGTCCATGGAGGGGTCACAGTACTTTCCAGCTCTAACCATTCAGTCTATACAGATGTTTTTGTTAGAAGGGTTAAAGCCCAACACTGCAAACTTATGGTTAGTACCAATGCTCCACGTTTTTTCAAAGGCCCAACACATCAGCTCCTCGTTAGTATAGTGGTGAGTATCCCCGCCTGTCACGCGGGAGACCGGGGTTCAATTCCCCGACGGGGAGAAAGCACTGCTTTTTTTTAGGGTGAAAAATGTAGCTGAGCCCACAAAGCGAAAAATATGCTTGGAGATGAAGCTTTATGATACGATTTCCAGCCTTATCTCCGTATTCCAAGGCATTGGTTGTTCAGTGGTAGAATTCTCGCCTGCCACGCGGGAGGCCCGGGTTCGATTCCCGGCCAATGCAGGATGTTTTGAACATGTAATTTCGAGAAGTATGCAAACTCCTGAGGAATAAATCTATGTTCGATTGCCAGGCCAACAGAAATCTCTGATCTTGGTCGAAATCTCAACCGACTCTTGATAAATCAGACTTTGCTTTCACTTTCAGTTTGGACATTTACTCATTCTCAGGAGACTTTGGTGAATCCATTGTAGATGTCCAGTGTGTGAGGTGATTTACTTTGTGCAAGGCTTTAGTTGTTAAATGGGAAACGAGAAACCAACTGGTCATTGACAACTGTCTTGAGTTTGACATTTGTGACAATGTCCTGGGACATCCCACAAACTCGTCACCTTCTAACTACGACTGTGTGGCCTGTGAGTGGTATAGAGCGAAATCGATTACATGTACGTGTTCGTGAGAGTCCCAGCTGTCCATAGAGGGGTCACAGTACTTTCCAGCTCTAACCATTCAGTCTATACAGATGTTTTTGTTAGAAGGGTTAAAGCCCAACACTGCAAACTTATGGTTAGTACCAATGCTCCACGTTTTTTCAAAGGCTCAACACATCAGCTCCTCGTTAGTATAGTGGTGAGTATCCCCGCCTGTCACGCGGGAGACCGGGGTTCAATTCCCCGACGGGGAGAAAGCACTGCTTTTTTTTAGGGTGAAAAATGTAGCTGAGCCCACAAATCGAAAAATATGCTTGGAGATGAAGCTTTATGATACGATTTCCAGCCTTATCTCCGTATTCCAAGGCATTGGTTGTTCAGTGGTAGAATTCTCGCCTGCCACGCGGGAGGCCCGGGTTCGATTCCCGGCCAATGCAGGATGTTTTGAACATGTAATTTCGAGAAGTATGCAAACTCCTGAGGAATAAATCTATGTTCGATTGCCAGGCCAACAGAAATCTCTGATCTTGGTCGAAATCTCAACCGACTCTTGATAAATCAGACTTTGCTTTCACTTTCAGTTTGGACATTTACTCATTCTCAGGAGACTTTGGTGAATCCATTGTAGATGTCCAGTGTGTGAGGTGATTTACTTTGTGCAAGGCTTTAGTTGTTAAATGGGAAACGAGAAACCAACTGGTCATTGACAACTGTCTTGAGTTTGACATTTGTGACAATGTCCTGGGACATCCCACAAACTCGTCACCTTCTAACTACGACTGTGTGGCCTGTGAGTGGTATAGAGCGAAATCGATTACATGTACGTGTTCGTGAGAGTCCCAGCTGTCCATAGAGGGGTCACAGTACTTTCCAGCTCTAACCATTCAGTCTATACAGATGTTTTTGTTAGAAGGGTTAAAGCCCAACACTGCAAACTTATGGTTAGTACCAATGCTCCACGTTTTTTCAAAGGCTCAACACATCAGCTCCTCGTTAGTATAGTGGTGAGTATCCCCGCCTGTCACGCGGGAGACCGGGGTTCAATTCCCCGACGGGGAGAAAGCACTGCTTTTTTTTAGGGTGAAAATGTAGCTGAGCCCACAAAGCGAAAAATATGCTTGGAGATGAAGCTTTATGATACGATTTCCAGCCTTATCTCCGTATTCCAAGGCATTGGTTGTTCAGTGGTAGAATTCTCGCCTGCCACGCGGGAGGCCCGGGTTCGATTCCCGGCCAATGCAGGATGTTTTGAACATGTAATTTCGAGAAGTATGCAAACTCCTGAGGAATAAATCTATGTTCGATTGCCAGGCCAACAGAAATCTCTGATCTTGGTCGAAATCTCAACCGACTCTTGATAAATCAGACTTTGCTTTCACTTTCAGTTTGGACATTTACTCATTCTCAGGAGACTTTGGTGAATCCATTGTAGATGTCCAGTGTGTGAGGTGATTTACTTTGTGCAAGGCTTTAGTTGTTAAATGGGAAACGAGAAACCAACTGGTCATTGACAACTGTCTTGAGTTTGACATTTGTGACAATGTCCTGGGACATCCCACAAACTCGTCACCTTCTAACTACGACTGTGTGGCCTGTGAGTGGTATAGAGCGAAATCGATTACATGTACGTGTTCGTGAGAGTCCCAGCTGTCCATGGAGGGGTCACAGTACTTTCCAGCTCTAACCATTCAGTCTATACAGATGTTTTTGTTAGAAGGGTTAAAGCCCAACACTGCAAACTTATGGTTAGTACCAATGCTCCACGTTTTTTCAAAGGCCCAACACATCAGCTCCTCGTTAGTATAGTGGTGAGTATCCCCGCCTGTCACGCGGGAGACCGGGGTTCAATTCCCCGACGGGGAGAAAGCACTGCTTTTTTTTAGGGTGAAAATGTAGCTGAGCCCACAAAGCGAAAAATATGCTTGGAGATGAAGCTTTATGATACGATTTCCAGCCTTATCTCCGTATTCCAAGGCATTGGTTGTTCAGTGGTAGAATTCTCGCCTGCCACGCGGGAGGCCCGGGTTCGATTCCCGGCCAATGCAGGATGTTTTGAACATGTAATTTCGAGAAGTATGCAAACTCCTGAGGAATAAATCTATGTTCGATTGCCAGGCCAACAGAAATCTCTGATCTTGGTCGAAATCTCAACCGACTCTTGATAAATCAGACTTTGCTTTCACTTTCAGTTTGGACATTTACTCATTCTCAGGAGACTTTGGTGAATCCATTGTAGATGTCCAGTGTGTGAGGTGATTTACTTTGTGCAAGGCTTTAGTTGTTAAATGGGAAACGAGAAACCAACTGGTCATTGACAACTGTCTTGAGTTTGACATTTGTGACAATGTCCTGGGACATCCCACAAACTCGTCACCTTCTAACTACGACTGTGTGGCCTGTGAGTGGTATAGAGCGAAATCGATTACATGTACGTGTTCGTGAGAGTCCCAGCTGTCCATGGAGGGGTCACAGTACTTTCCAGCTCTAACCATTCAGTCTATACAGATGTTTTTGTTAGAAGGGTTAAAGCCCAACACTGCAAACTTATGGTTAGTACCAATGCTCCACGTTTTTTCAAAGGCCCAACACATCAGCTCCTCGTTAGTATAGTGGTGAGTATCCCCGCCTGTCACGCGGGAGACCGGGGTTCAATTCCCGACGGGGAGAAAGCACTGCTTTTTTTTAGGGTGAAAATGTAGCTGAGCCCACAAAGCGAAAAATATGCTTGGAGATGAAGCTTTATGATACGATTTCCAGCCTTATCTCCGTATTCCAAGGCATTGGTTGTTCAGTGGTAGAATTCTCGCCTGCCACGCGGGAGGCCCGGGTTCGATTCCCGGCCAATGCAGGATGTTTTGAACATGTAATTTCGAGAAGTATGCAAACTCCTGAGGAATAAATCTATGTTCGATTGCCAGGCCAACAGAAATCTCTGATCTTGGTCGAAATCTCAACCGACTCTTGATAAATCAGACTTTGCTTTCACTTTCAGTTTGGACATTTACTCATTCTCAGGAGACTTTGGTGAATCCATTGTAGATGTCCAGTGTGTGAGGTGATTTACTTTGTGCAAGGCTTTAGTTGTTAAATGGGAAACGAGAAACCAACTGGTCATTGACAACTGTCTTGAGTTTGACATTTGTGACAATGTCCTGGGACATCCCACAAACTCGTCACCTTCTAACTACGACTGTGTGGCCTGTGAGTGGTATAGAGCGAAATCGATTACATGTACGTGTTCGTGAGAGTCCCAGCTGTCCATGGAGGGGTCACAGTACTTTCCAGCTCTAACCATTCAGTCTATACAGATGTTTTTGTTAGAAGGGTTAAAGCCCAACACTGCAAACTTATGGTTAGTACCAATGCTCCACGTTTTTTCAAAGGCCCAACACATCAGCTCCTCGTTAGTATAGTGGTGAGTATCCCCGCCTGTCACGCGGGAGACCGGGGTTCAATTCCCCGACGGGGAGAAAGCACTGCTTTTTTTTAGGGTGAAAATGTAGCTGAGCCCACAAAGCGAAAAATATGCTTGGAGATGAAGCTTTATGATACGATTTCCAGCCTTATCTCCGTATTCCAAGGCATTGGTTGTTCAGTGGTAGAATTCTCGCCTGCCACGCGGGAGGCCCGGGTTCGATTCCCGGCCAATGCAGGATGTTTTGAACATGTAATTTCGAGAAGTATGCAAACTCCTGAGGAATAAATCTATGTTCGATTGCCAGGCCAACAGAAATCTCTGATCTTGGTCGAAATCTCAACCGACTCTTGATAAATCAGACTTTGCTTTCACTTTCAGTTTGGACATTTACTCATTCTCAGGAGACTTTGGTGAATCCATTGTAGATGTCCAGTGTGTGAGGTGATTTACTTTGTGCAAGGCTTTAGTTGTTAAATGGGAAACGAGAAACCAACTGGTCATTGACAACTGTCTTGAGTTTGACATTTGTGACAATGTCCTGGGACATCCCACAAACTCGTCACCTTCTAACTACGACTGTGTGGCCTGTGAGTGGTATAGAGCGAAATCGATTACATGTACGTGTTCGTGAGAGTCCCAGCTGTCCATGGAGGGGTCACAGTACTTTCCAGCTCTAACCATTCAGTCTATACAGATGTTTTTGTTAGAAGGGTTAAAGCCCAACACTGCAAACTTATGGTTAGTACCAATGCTCCACGTTTTTTCAAAGGCCCAACACATCAGCTCCTCGTTAGTATAGTGGTGAGTATCCCCGCCTGTCACGCGGGAGACCGGGGTTCAATTCCCCGACGGGGAGAAACCACTGCTTTTTTTTAGGGTGAAAATGTAGCTGAGCCCACAAAGCGAAAAATATGCTTGGAGATGAAGCTTTATGATACGATTTCCAGCCTTATCTCCGTATTCCAAGGCATTGGTTGTTCAGTGGTAGAATTCTCGCCTGCCACGCGGGAGGCCCGGGTTCGATTCCCGGCCAATGCAGGATGTTTTGAACATGTAATTTCGAGAAGTATGCAAACTCCTGAGGAATAAATCTATGTTCGATTGCCAGGCCAACAGAAATCTCTGATCTTGGTCGAAATCTCAACCGACTCTTGATAAATCAGACTTTGCTTTCACTTTCAGTTTGGACATTTACTCATTCTCAGGAGACTTTGGTGAATCCATTGTAGATGTCCAGTGTGTGAGGTGATTTACTTTGTGCAAGGCTTTAGTTGTTAAATGGGAAACGAGAAACCAACTGGTCATTGACAACTGTCTTGAGTTTGACATTTGTGACAATGTCCTGGGACATCCCACAAACTCGTCACCTTCTAACTACGACTGTGTGGCCTGTGAGTGGTATAGAGCGAAATCGATTACATGTACGTGTTCGTGAGAGTCCCAGCTGTCCATGGAGGGGTCACAGTACTTTCCAGCTCTAACCATTCAGTCTATACAGATGTTTTTGTTAGAAGGGTTAAAGCCCAACACTGCAAACTTATGGTTAGTACCAATGCTCCACGTTTTTTCAAAGGCCCAACACATCAGCTCCTCGTTAGTATAGTGGTGAGTATCCCCGCCTGTCACGCGGGAGACCGGGGTTCAATTCCCGACGGGGAGAAACCACTGCTTTTTTTTAGGGTGAAAATGTAGCTGAGCCCACAAAGCGAAAAATATGCTTGGAGATGAAGCTTTATGATACGATTTCCAGCCTTATCTCCGTATTCCAAGGCATTGGTTGTTCAGTGGTAGAATTCTCGCCTGCCACGCGGGAGGCCCGGGTGATTCCCGGCCAATGCAGGATGTTTTGAACATGTAATTTCGAGAAGTATGCAAACTCCTGAGGAATAAATCTATGTTCGATTGCCAGGCCAACAGAAATCTCTGATCTTGGTCGAAATCTCAACCGACTCTTGATAAATCAGACTTTGCTTTCACTTTCAGTTTGGACATTTACTCATTCTCAGGAGACTTTGGTGAATCCATTGTAGATGTCCAGTGTGTGAGGTGATTTACTTTGTGCAAGGCTTTAGTTGTTAAATGGGAAACGAGAAACCAACTGGTCATTGACAACTGTCTTGAGTTTGACATTTGTGACAATGTCCTGGGACATCCCACAAACTCGTCACCTTCTAACTACGACTGTGTGGCCTGTGAGTGGTATAGAGCGAAATCGATTACATGTACGTGTTCGTGAGAGTCCCAGCTGTCCATAGGGGGTCACAGTACTTTCCAGCTCTAACCATTCAGTCTATACAGATGTTTTTGTTAGAAGGGTTAAAGCCCAACACTGCAAACTTATGGTTAGTACCAATGCTCCACGTTTTTTCAAAGGCCCAACACATCAGCTCCTCGTTAGTATAGTGGTGAGTATCCCCGCCTGTCACGCGGGAGACCGGGTTCAATTCCCGACGGGGAGAAACCACTGCTTTTTTTTAGGGTGAAAAATGTAGCTGAGCCCACAAAGCGAAAAATATGCTTGGAGATGAAGCTTTATGATACGATTTCCAGCCTTATCTCCGTATTCCAAGGCATTGGTTGTTCAGTGGTAGAATTCTCGCCTGCCACGCGGGAGGCCCGGGTTCGATTCCCGGCCAATGCAGGATGTTTTGAACATGTAATTTCGAGAAGTATGCAAACTCCTGAGGAATAAATCTATGTTCGATTGCCAGGCCAACAGAAATCTCTGATCTTGGTCGAAATCTCAACCGACTCTTGATAAATCAGACTTTGCTTTCACTTTCAGTTTGGACATTTACTCATTCTCAGGAGACTTTGGAATCCATTGTAGATGTCCAGTGTGTGAGGTGATTTACTTTGTGCAAGGCTTTAGTTGTTAAATGGGAAACGAGAAACCAACTGGTCATTGACAACTGTCTTGAGTTTGACATTTGTGACAATGTCCTGGGACATCCCACAAACTCGTCACCTTCTAACTACGACTGTGTGGCCTGTGAGTGGTATAGAGCGAAATCGATTACATGTACGTGTTCGTGAGAGTCCCAGCTGTCCATGGAGGGGTCACAGTACTTTCCAGCTCTAACCATTCAGTCTATACAGATGTTTTTGTTAGAAGGGTTAAAGCCCAACACTGCAAACTTATGGTTAGTACCAATGCTCCACGTTTTTTCAAAGGCCCAACACATCAGCTCCTCGTTAGTATAGTGGTGAGTATCCCCGCCTGTCACGCGGGAGACCGGGGTTCAATTCCCCGACGGGGAGAAAGCACTGCTTTTTTTTAGGGTGAAAATGTAGCTGAGCCCACAAAGCGAAAAATATGCTTGGAGATGAAGCTTTATGATACGATTTCCAGCCTTATCTCCGTATTCCAAGGCATTGGTTGTTCAGTGGTAGAATTCTCGCCTGCCACGCGGGAGGCCCGGGTTCGATTCCCGGCCAATGCAGGATGTTTTGAACATGTAATTTCGAGAAGTATGCAAACTCCTGAGGAATAAATCTATGTTCGATTGCCAGGCCAACAGAAATCTCTGATCTTGGTCGAAATCTCAACCGACTCTTGATAAATCAGACTTTGCTTTCACTTTCAGTTTGGACATTTACTCATTCTCAGGAGACTTTGGTGAATCCATTGTAGATGTCCAGTGTGTGAGGTGATTTACTTTGTGCAAGGCTTTAGTTGTTAAATGGGAAACGAGAAACCAACTGGTCATTGACAACTGTCTTGAGTTTGACATTTGTGACAATGTCCTGGGACATCCCACAAACTCGTCACCTTCTAACTACGACTGTGTGGCCTGTGAGTGGTATAGAGCGAAATCGATTACATGTACGTGTTCGTGAGAGTCCCAGCTGTCCATGGAGGGGTCACAGTACTTTCCAGCTCTAACCATTCAGTCTATACAGATGTTTTTGTTAGAAGGGTTAAAGCCCAACACTGCAAACTTATGGTTAGTACCAATGCTCCACGTTTTTTCAAAGGCCCAACACATCAGCTCCTCGTTAGTATAGTGGTGAGTATCCCCGCCTGTCACGCGGGAGACCGGGGTTCAATTCCCCGACGGGGAGAAAGCACTGCTTTTTTTTAGGGTGAAAATGTAGCTGAGCCCACAAAGCGAAAAATATGCTTGGAGATGAAGCTTTATGATACGATTTCCAGCCTTATCTCCGTATTCCAAGGCATTGGTTGTTCAGTGGTAGAATTCTCGCCTGCCACGCGGGAGGCCCGGGTTCGATTCCCGGCCAATGCAGGATGTTTTGAACATGTAATTTCGAGAAGTATGCAAACTCCTGAGGAATAAATCTATGTTCGATTGCCAGGCCAACAGAAATCTCTGATCTTGGTCGAAATCTCAACCGACTCTTGATAAATCAGACTTTGCTTTCACTTTCAGTTTGGACATTTACTCATTCTCAGGAGACTTTGGTGAATCCATTGTAGATGTCCAGTGTGTGAGGTGATTTACTTTGTGCAAGGCTTTAGTTGTTAAATGGGAAACGAGAAACCAACTGGTCATTGACAACTGTCTTGAGTTTGACATTTGTGACAATGTCCTGGGACATCCCACAAACTCGTCACCTTCTAACTACGACTGTGTGGCCTGTGAGTGGTATAGAGCGAAATCGATTACATGTACGTGTTCGTGAGAGTCCCAGCTGTCCATGGAGGGGTCACAGTACTTTCCAGCTCTAACCATTCAGTCTATACAGATGTTTTTGTTAGAAGGGTTAAAGCCCAACACTGCAAACTTATGGTTAGTACCAATGCTCCACGTTTTTTCAAAGGCCCAACACATCAGCTCCTCGTTAGTATAGTGGTGAGTATCCCCGCCTGTCACGCGGGAGACCGGGGTTCAATTCCCCGACGGGGAGAAACCACTGCTTTTTTTTAGGGTGAAAATGTAGCTGAGCCCACAAAGCGAAAAATATGCTTGGAGATGAAGCTTTATGATACGATTTCCAGCCTTATCTCCGTATTCCAAGGCATTGGTTGTTCAGTGGTAGAATTCTCGCCTGCCACGCGGGAGGCCCGGGTTCGATTCCCGGCCAATGCAGGATGTTTTGAACATGTAATTTCGAGAAGTATGCAAACTCCTGAGGAATAAATCTATGTTCGATTGCCAGGCCAACAGAAATCTCTGATCTTGGTCGAAATCTCAACCGACTCTTGATAAATCAGACTTTGCTTTCACTTTCAGTTTGGACATTTACTCATTCTCAGGAGACTTTGGTGAATCCATTGTAGATGTCCAGTGTGTGAGGTGATTTACTTTGTGCAAGGCTTTAGTTGTTAAATGGGAAACGAGAAACCAACTGGTCATTGACAACTGTCTTGAGTTTGACATTTGTGACAATGTCCTGGGACATCCCACAAACTCGTCACCTTCTAACTACGACTGTGTGGCCTGTGAGTGGTATAGAGCGAAATCGATTACATGTACGTGTTCGTGAGAGTCCCAGCTGTCCATGGAGGGGTCACAGTACTTTCCAGCTCTAACCATTCAGTCTATACAGATGTTTTTGTTAGAAGGGTTAAAGCCCAACACTGCAAACTTATGGTTAGTACCAATGCTCCACGTTTTTTCAAAGGCCCAACACATCAGCTCCTCGTTAGTATAGTGGTGAGTATCCCCGCCTGTCACGCGGGAGACCGGGGTTCAATTCCCGACGGGGAGAAACCACTGCTTTTTTTTTTAGGGTGAAAATGTAGCTGAGCCCACAAAGCGAAAAATATGCTTGGAGATGAAGCTTTATGATACGATTTCCAGCCTTATCTCCGTATTCCAAGGCATTGGTTGTTCAGTGGTAGAATTCTCGCCTGCCACGCGGGAGGCCCGGGTTCGATTCCCGGCCAATGCAGGATGTTTTGAACATGTAATTTCGAGAAGTATGCAAACTCCTGAGGAATAAATCTATGTTCGATTGCCAGGCCAACAGAAATCTCTGATCTTGGTCGAAATCTCAACCGACTCTTGATAAATCAGACTTTGCTTTCACTTTCAGTTTGGACATTTACTCATTCTCAGGAGACTTTGGTGAATCCATTGTAGATGTCCAGTGTGTGAGGTGATTTACTTTGTGCAAGGCTTTAGTTGTTAAATGGGAAACGAGAAACCAACTGGTCATTGACAACTGTCTTGAGTTTGACATTTGTGACAATGTCCTGGGACATCCCACAAACTCGTCACCTTCTAACTACGACTGTGTGGCCTGTGAGTGGTATAGAGCGAAATCGATTACATGTACGTGTTCGTGAGAGTCCCAGCTGTCCATGGAGGGGTCACAGTACTTTCCAGCTCTAACCATTCAGTCTATACAGATGTTTTTGTTAGAAGGGTTAAAGCCCAACACTGCAAACTTATGGTTAGTACCAATGCTCCACGTTTTTTCAAAGGCCCAACACATCAGCTCCTCGTTAGTATAGTGGTGAGTATCCCCGCCTGTCACGCGGGAGACCGGGGTTCAATTCCCCGACGGGGAGAAACCACTGCTTTTTTTTAGGGTGAAAAATGTAGCTGAGCCCACAAAGCGAAAAATATGCTTGGAGATGAAGCTTTATGATACGATTTCCAGCCTTATCTCCGTATTCCAAGGCATTGGTTGTTCAGTGGTAGAATTCTCGCCTGCCACGCGGGAGGCCCGGGTTCGATTCCCGGCCAATGCAGGATGTTTTGAACATGTAATTTCGAGAAGTATGCAAACTCCTGAGGAATAAATCTATGTTCGATTGCCAGGCCAACAGAAATCTCTGATCTTGGTCGAAATCTCAACCGACTCTTGATAAATCAGACTTTGCTTTCACTTTCAGTTTGGACATTTACTCATTCTCAGGAGACTTTGGTGAATCCATTGTAGATGTCCAGTGTGTGAGGTGATTTACTTTGTGCAAGGCTTTAGTTGTTAAATGGGAAACGAGAAACCAACTGGTCATTGACAACTGTCTTGAGTTTGACATTTGTGACAATGTCCTGGGACATCCCACAAACTCGTCACCTTCTAACTACGACTGTGTGGCCTGTGAGTGGTATAGAGCGAAATCGATTACATGTACGTGTTCGTGAGAGTCCCAGCTGTCCATGGAGGGGTCACAGTACTTTCCAGCTCTAACCATTCAGTCTATACAGATGTTTTTGTTAGAAGGGTTAAAGCCCAACACTGCAAACTTATGGTTAGTACCAATGCTCCACGTTTTTTCAAAGGCTCAACACATCAGCTCCTCGTTAGTATAGTGGTGAGTATCCCCGCCTGTCACGCGGGAGACCGGGGTTCAATTCCCCGACGGGGAGAAAGCACTGCTTTTTTTTAGGGTGAAAAATGTAGCTGAGCCCACAAATCGAAAAATATGCTTGGAGATGAAGCTTTATGATACGATTTCCAGCCTTCCTTATCTCCGTATTCCAAGGCATTGGTTGTTCAGTGGTAGAATTCTCGCCTGCCACGCGGGAGGCCCGGGTTCGATTCCCGGCCAATGCAGGATGTTTTGAACATGTAATTTCGAGAAGTAT
>NC_068426.1:42054696-42059986 GCF_023373465.1 Oncorhynchus keta
CACACTTCATCAGTCTCTCATTCACAATTTGACAAGCACTTGATAATGCCTCGAATTTCCCGTCTGAATCTCCTTTGTGTGGCTGTAATGCCCCTAAAAAAATATGCCTTTGTGGCCAGTGGCCGTTGTGCCCTTGGGCTGAATATAATAACTATAATTCCCTTTTCCCGGTTGTGTGCCGAAGCATCTCTCACTCACATGGCTAACAGTCACCTGATCAGGTCTTTCTCACAGGGTACACGTGAAGACAGACACATCAGGGATGCAATGAGCATGATGCATCAGATTAGAATGTTGAGCTTATAATGTTGATAGACTATTTCTTCACATTATAAGCACAGCAATATGCACATGGCTGTAGGCTATAAGTCCAAATGTTCCATCAGCAGGAAAACTCCATTCTCAAAAGTGACCACAAATGCGATTATACATGTAATGTAATTATTATAAAGGTGCATTTCTATGGTGAAAATGATCTACCCCAAACTTTAAACTCACAAGCTGCTTATATATGCCATTTAGTCTCTACGTCCCTTGTGAAGCGGATTAATGTGCTGCATTAATGTGTTGCATTTTATTTGGCTGTGATACAAACCTTATCAAGACATATAGGCCCGTGGGCTATGATCTGAAAAAGTAGCCAAAAAAGAATGCGCTGTTTGCATTAATCTGTGCATCATTCACAAGTGATAATATGTCATGATAGTATGATTTCGTCTTGTCTTTACATATACTAAATAATATATGTGTGAAATTTGTTATGATTCAGAATGGACCATTTTCATGCACCTGTGTTGAATCAGGGGCATGAAAACAACACGTCTCAGCACTTAAATAGCGAATGGAGGACGCTTTTCCCGTGGTTCATTTCATGCCAGCCAGCAAGGCTATACTCCTGTAAAGAAAAGCAATGTGCTTAATATTAGAACGTATAGTAAGTAGGCCTAGGCTATAGAAAGCTGATGGGAGCCTCCTCTTTTTAATAGAGGCCGTCATTCTATTTTCTCACGCAATTGCATTGCCTATAGAAATGTTGCCAACGTGAGCTCATGGGCACTCGTGAAGTGTTTGATTCAATTTTTTCGATGACATTTGCATTGATGTCTGGTGATTAGAGGACAATTACAATCAGGCAGTTATCAAGTTTGTTGGGCTACTAATGGCCATCAGCATCAGAGCTTGGAAAGCCTAAATACAGTGAAAACGGTCATATGGAATTTGACTGCCGTCATGACCACCAGTGTGGCGGTAATATGGTGTTGCATTCTGGGGATGAAAATTGTCTGACTCGTACCTACATGTCCACTGCATGAACTTTACAAAAATAATGTAATCATGACTTTGACAGCAGTCGACTGCAAGTTTCTGCAATTGCTTTTCACTAACTTCATTGCCTGCATTGTGGGAGGCTCTAATGTCAACTCATCATTAGGTGGCAGGAAGCCTAACAGTTAAAAGTGTTTGGGCCAGTAATCGAAGGTTGCTGGTTCAACTCAAATAGGTGAAAAATAAACTCAGCAGAAAAAGTAGTCCCTTTGTCTTTCAAAGATATTTTGTAAAAATTCAAATAATTTCACAGATCTTCATTTTTAAAGGGTTTTAAACACTGTTTCCCATGCTTGTTCAATGAAACATAAACAATGAATGAACATGCACTTGTGGAATGGTCGTTAAGACACTAACAGCAAAGACGGTAGGCAATTAAGGTCAGAGTTATGAAAACTTAGGACACCAAGGGGCCTTTCTACTGGCTCTGAAAACACAAAAAAGATGCCCAGGGTCCCCTGCTCATCTGCGTGAACGTACCTTAGGCATGCTGCACGGAGGCATGAGGACTGCAGCTGTGGCCAGGGCAATAAATTGCAATGTCTATCCTGTGAGACGCCTAAGAGCGGAGCTACAGGGAGACAGGATGGACAGCTGAACTGCCATGGAATGTCAGTGTACTGCCATGGCCAGCGAAGAGCCCTGATCTCAATCCCCCCAGAAATATCTGGGAACCTGCAGGTGCCTTGGTGGAAGAGTGGGTAACATCTCACAGCAAGAACCGGAAAATCTGGTACAGTCCATGAGGAGAAGATGCACTGCAGTACTTAATGCAGCTGGTGGCCACATCAGATACTGATTGTTACTTTGATTTTGACTCCCCCCTTTGTTCAGGGACACATTATTCCAATTATGTTAGTCACATGTCTGTGGAACTTGTTCAGTTTATGTCTCAGTTCTTGAATCTTGTTATGTTCATACAAATATTTACACGTTAAGCTGCTGAAAATAAACGCAGTTGACAGTGAGAGGATGTTTCTTTTTTTGTTGAGTTCATGTTGATGTTCCCTTGAGCGAGGCAATTATCCCTTATTATTGCTCCTGTAAATTGCTCTGGATATGAACGTCTAAATTACTCAAATGTCATGTTTGACCAATGTGAACTTGACCAAAGACTTGATTGAAACAGGAATCAATTTGCAGTGATTTGTGTGCAGTGGATATATACTGTATACACATTAAGATGATATTTGAGGGCTTTCTCTCACTAAAATTGATTCTACAATGTGTACACACGTAATATTATATTATGATTTCAGTTTGAGTATGTGATATGGGGGTTAGATACATGTTCATTTCGACATTATAAAGAACATATTTATAAACAATGGCAACACTGCCGTGTTGACCTGAGCCTTTCTGTTGGAAAACCATATTAGTATCCGACTTTCAGCTGTCGCAGAAGAGCACCTTCCCGACTTCACGTCTCGACTTTCAGCTGTCGCAAATGCATCTTCCCGACTTCACTTCTCGACTTTCAGCTGTCGCAGAGAGCACCTTCCCCGACTTTACTTCTCGACTTTCAGCTGTCGCAGAGTGCACCTTCCCGACTTCACTTCTCGACTCAGCTGTCGCAGATCTGCACCTTCCCCGACTTCACGTCTCGACTTTCAGCTGTCGCAGAGCACCTTCCCGACTTCACTTCTCGACTTTCAACTGTCGCAGAGGCACCTTCCCCGACTTCACTTCTCGACTTTCAGCTGTCGCAGAAGGCACCTTCCTGACTTCACGTCTAGACTTTCAGCTGTCGCAGATGCACCTTCCCGACTTCACGTCACGACTTTCAGCTGTCGCAGATGCCTTCCCGACTTCACGTCTCAGAGCTTTCAGCTGTCGCAGATGCACCTTGCCCGACTTCCGCGTCTCGACTTTCAGCTGCCGCAGAGGCACCTTCCCGACTTCACTTCTCGACTTTCAGCTGTCACAGAGGCACCTTCCCTGACTTCACATCTAGACTTTCAGCTGTCGCAGATTGCACCTTCAGGCTTCACGTCACGACTTTCAGCTGTTGCAGATGCACCTTCCCGACTTCCACGTCTCGACTTTCAGCTGTCTCCAGATGCACCTTCCCGACTTCACATCTCGACTTTCAGCTGTCGCAGAAGGCACCTTCCCGACTTCACTTCTCGACTTTCCTTCAGCCATGAAGGCACCTTCCCGACTTCACTTCTCGACTTTCACGCTGTCGCAGATGCACCTTCCCCGACTTCACGTCTCGACTTTCAGCATCGCAGAGAGCACCTTCCCGACTTCACTTCTCGACTTTCAGCTGTCGCAGAAGGCACCTTCCCGACTTCACTTCTCGACTTTCAGCTGTCGCAGAGGCACCTTCCTGACTTCACGTCTAGACTTTCAGCTGTCGCAGATGCCTTCCCGACTTCACGTCACGACTTTCAGCTGTCGCAGATGTGCACCTTCCCCCCGACTTCACGTCTCGACTTTCAGCTGTCGCAGATGCACCTTCCCCGACTTCACGTCTCGACTTTCAGCTGTCGCAGATGCACCTTCCCGACTTCACTTCTCGACTTTCAGCTGTCGCCCAGATGCACCTTCCCGACTTCACGTCTCGACTTTCAGCTGTCGCAGAGGCACCTTCCCGACTTCACTTCGACTTTCAGCTGTCGCAGAGGCACCTTCCCGACTTCACTTCTCGACTTTCAGCTGTCGCAGAGAGCACCTTCTGACTTCACGTCTAGACTTTCAGCTGTCGCAGATGCACCTTCCCGACTTCACGTCACGACTTTCAGCTGTCGCCAGAGTGCACCTTCCCGACTTCACGTCTCGACTTTCAGCTGTCGCAGATGCACCTTCCCGACTTCACGTCTCGACTTTCAGCTGTGTCGCCAGAGCACCTTCCCGACTTCACTTCTCGACTTTCAAGCTGTCTGAGAGCACCTTCCTGACTTCACATCTAGACTTTCAGCTATGCGAATGCACCTTCCCGACTTCACGTCACGACTTTCAGCTGTCGCAGATGCACCTTCCCGACTTCACATCTCGACTTTCAGCTGTCTCAGATGCACCTTCCCCGACTTCACATCTCGACTTTCAGCTGTCGCAGAGCACCTTCCCGACTTCACTTCTCGACTTTCAGCTGTCGCAGAGGCACCTTCCCGACTTCACTTCTCGACTTTCAGCTGTCGCAGATACACCTTCCCGACTTCACGTCTCAACTTTCAGCTGTCTCAGATGCACCTTCCCCGACTTCACTTCTCGACTTTCAGCTGTCTCAGATGCACCTTCCCCGACTTCACTTCTCGACTTTCAGCTGTCGCAGATGCACCTTCCCGACTTCACTTCTCGACTTTCAGCTGTCGCAGATGCACCTTCCCGACTTCACTTCTCGACTTTCAGCTGTCGCAGATGCACCTTCCCGACTTCACTTCTCGACTTTCAGCTGTCGCAGATGCACCTTCCCGACTTCACTTCTCGACTTTCAGCTGTCGCAGATGCACCTTCCCCGACTTCACGTTTCAACTTTCAGCTGTCGCAGAGGCACCTTCCCCAACTTCACTTCTCGACTTTCAGCTGTCGCAGATGCACCTTCCCGAATGTCACATACACATGGTTAGCAGATGTTAGTGTGAGTGTAGCGAAATGCTTGTGCTTCTAGCTCCGACAATGCAGTAATAACCAACAAGTAATCTAGCTAACAATTCCAAAACTACTACCTTATAGACACAAGTGTAAGGGGATAAAGAATATGTACATAAGGATATATGAATGAGTGATGGTACAGAGCAGCATAGGCAAGATACAGTAGATGGTATCGAGTACAGTATATACATATGAGATGAGTATGTAAACAAAGTGGCATAGTTAAAGTGGCTAGTGATACATGTATTACATAAGGATGCAGTCGATTATATAGAGTACAGTATATACGTATGCATATGAGATGAATAATGTAGGGTAAGTAACATTATATAAGGTAGCATTGTTTAAAGTGGCTAGTGATATATTT
>NC_068426.1:42378914-42391414 GCF_023373465.1 Oncorhynchus keta
GTCGTAGGTGTGTGGAGTCAAACGCAGGAGACAGTGAGTGCAAAGCTGTGCGTCTTTAATAGCGCCAACGCATCCCAGGGTGCTCACAATAGTAACGGCCCCAAACACAGGGAATGAGAATGTACAACAGAAAACGTAACGACCAGGCACTAACACGTACTTCTAACAACAGAGCCGAAGGTTACACTGCAATAATCCCGCACAACAACCAGGCGGGCCGGCTGTCTAATAAAGACAAACTAATTAGCTGATTTAATCATGAACAGGTGCTACCACTAAACATACAAGGAGGGAGAGGAAAAACAATCAGTGGCAGCTAATAGGCCGGTGGCCGACGACCGCCGAGCGCCAACCGCCCGGGAAGGGGAAACACCCTCGGTCGGACTCGTGACAGTACCCCCTCCTGACGCGGCTCCCGCAGCGCGCCGACACCGGCCTCGAGGTCGCCCGGAGGACGAGTGCAGGGCGATCCGGATGGAGCGATGGAAATCCCTCAACATGGATGGATCCAAGATGTCCCTCACCGGTACCCAGCACCTCTCCTCCGGACCGTACCCCTCCCAGTCCACGAGTACTGCAGGCCCCTCACCCGGCGTCTTGAGTCCAGAATGGCCCGGATCGTGTACGCCGGGGTCCCCTCGATGTCCAGAGGGGGAGGGACCTCCGGTACCTCACTGTCCTGCAGGGGACCAGCTACCACCGGCCTGAGGAGAGACACATGAAACGAGGGGTTAATTCGATAATAGGAAGGGAGTTGTAATCGATAACACACCTCGTTTATTCTCCTCAGGACTTTAAAGGGCCCTACACACTGCGGACCCAGCTTCCGGCAGGGCAAGCGGAGAGGTAGGTTTCGGGTCGAGAGCCAGACCCTGTCCCCGGTACAAACACGGGGCCTCACTGCGGTGGCGGTCAGCACTCCTCTTCTGCCGTCCACTCGCTTGTCGTAGAGACTCTGGACGGCCCTCCAGGTCTCCTTGGAGCGCTGTACCCATTCCTCCACCGCAGGAGCCTCGGTCTGGCTCGGATGCCATGGTGCCAGGACCGGCTGGTATCCCAACACACACTGAAAAGGGGACACGTTAGTAGAGGAGTGGCGTAGTGAGTTCTGAGCCATTTCAGCCCAGGGAATGTATCGTGCCCACTCCCCTGGCCGATCCTGGCAATACGACCGCAGAAACCTACCCACCTCCTGGTTCAATCTCTCCACCTGCCCATTACTCTCGGGGTGATAACCGGAGGTCAGGCTGACAGAGACCCCCAAACGTTCCATGAACGCTCTCCATACCGAGACGTGAATTGGGGCCCCGATCAGAAGCTTGATGTCCTCCGGCACCCCGTAGTGCCGAAAGACATGGGTAAATAATGCCTCCGCAGTCTGCAGGGCTGTAGGGATACCGGGCAACGGGAGGAGACGGCAGGACTTAGAAAACCGATCCACAATCACTAGAACCGCGGTGTTCCCCTGAGACGGAAGATCGGTCAGGAAATCTATGGACAGATGTGACCATGGCCGCTGTGGAACGGGGAGGGGTTGTAGCTTCCCTCTAGGAAGGTGCCTAGGAGCCTTACTCTGAGCGCACACTGAGCAGAGGAGACATAACCCTTAACGTCCTTAACCAACGTAGGCCACCAATACCTCCCTGAAGGCTCCCCACTGTCCTCGTCACCCCAGGGTGACCCGAGGAGGGTAGGACGTGAGCCCACCGAATCAGCTTGTCCCGAACATCAAGCGGCACGTACCTTCGCCCCGCTGGACACTGAGGAGGCGCGGGTTCAGCCCGTAACGCCCGCTCGATGTCCGAGTCCACCTCCCATACCACTGGGGCTACCAGCTTAGAGGCGGGAAGGATGGGAGTAGGTTCGGTGGACCCATCCTCGGTGTCGTAAAGGCGGGACAGTGCGTCAGCCCTCACGTTCTGGGAGCCCGGTCTATAAGACAAAGTAAACCGGAACCGGGTGAAGAATATGGCCCACCTTGCCTGACGTGGGTTAAGTCTCCTTGCAGCCCGAATATACTCCAGATTCTGGTGGTCGGTCCAGATGAGAAAAGGGTGCTTAGCCCCCTCAAGCCAGTGTCTCCACACCTTCAGAGCTCTAACCACCGCTAGCAACTCCCGGTCCCCACATCATAGTTACGCTCCGCTGGGCTGAGCTTCCTTGAGAAGAAAGCGCAGGGGCGGAGTTTTGGTGGCGTACCCGAGCGCTGTGATAGCACGGCACCCACCCCAGCCTCGGACGCGTCCACCTCCACTATGAATGCTAGAGGGATCCGGATGCGCCAACACGGGCGCCTCAGTGAACAGCGCCTTCAACTTGTTGAATGCCCTGTCCGCCTGTGCTGACCACTGCAATCGCACCGGGCCCCCCAGCAGTGAGGTAATGGGGAGCCGCTATCTGGCCAAAACCCGGATAAACCTCCGGTAGTAGTTGGCAAAACCCAAAAACCGCTGCACCTCCTTTACCGTGGTTGGAGTCGGCCAATTACGCACGGCCCTAATGCGTTCACCCTCCATCACCACCCCGAGGTGGAAATGCGATATCCCAGAAAAGAGACGGCTCGTTTAGAGAACACGCATTTCTCAGCCTTGACGTATAGGTCATGCTCCAGCAGTCTTCCAAGCACTTTGCGCACCAGAGACACATGCGCGGTGTGAGTGGCCGAGTAGATCAGAATGTCATCGATATAAACAACCACCCCTGACCGCACAGGTCCCTGAGAATCTCGTCTACAAAGGATTGGAAAACGGCTGGAGCATTCTTTAACCCATACGGCATGACGAGGTACTCATAGTGGCCGGATGTAGTACTAAATGCGGTTTTCCACTCGTCTCCCTTCCGAATACGCACCAGACTATACGCGCTCCTGAGATCCAGTTTTGTGAAGAACTGCGCTCCGTGGAACGATTCCACCGCCGTAGCGATGAGAGGTAGAGGGTAACTATACCCCCACTGTGATGGCGTTTAGACCTCTATAATCGATACACGGACGCAAACCTCCCTCCTTTTTCCTCACAAAAAAGAAACTCGAGGAGACGGGTGAAATGGAGGGCCGAATGTACCCCTGTCCCAGCGACTCCGTGACATATGTCTCCATTGCCAACGTCTCCTCCTGGGACAGCGGGTACACATGACTCTTGGGAAGCGCAGCGTCTACCTGAGATCTATCGTACAATCCCTTCCCGGTCGATAAGGTGGTAATTTAGTCGCTTTCACTTTACTGAAAGCGATTGCCAAAACCGGCATACTCGGGGGGGAATGCACACCGTGGAACCCTGGTCTGGACTCTCCACCGACGTGGCACCGATGGAAACTCCCAAACACCTTCCAGAACACTCCTCTGACCACCCCTGGAGAACCCCTTGTCTCCACGAAATTTTAGGATTGTGCCGGGCCAGCCAGGAGTCCCCAGCACCACTGGAAACGCAGGCGAATCAATAATAAAAAAAAAACTGATACGCTCCCTATGATTCCCCTGCGTCACCATGTCCAGTGGGACCGTGGTCTCCCCCGACCATCCCTGACCCTAATGGCCGGCTATCTAGGGAGTGCACGGGGAAAGGAGAATCTATCGGCACCAGCGGAACCCCTAACTTAAGGGCGAGTCCGTGATCCATAAAGTTCCCAGCTGCGCCTGAATCGACTAGCGCCCTATGCTGGGAAGAGGGAAAAAAGTGAAGGAAAGAGATTAAGACAAACATATGGCCAACAAGGGATTCTGGGTGAGTCTGATGCTGACTCACCTGGGGTGACCGAAGCGTTCCGCCTGCCATCTCTACTCCCAGACGGACCCCCCCCAGCACCGATCAGACGTGTGTCCTCTCCGACCACAGTTGGTACAGGGAAGGCCTCCTCCTCCGGTACCCCTCGGCGCAGCCCTCCCAAACCCATCGGAATGGGAGCGGAGGGGCCGGGTGGTGGAACGCACAGGACCCTCTCTGAACGCCCGCGGGCAGCCAGCAGATTGTCCAGTCGAATGGACATGTCAATCAGCTGATCCAGTGACAGAGTGGTGTCCCGACACGCTAACTCCCGGCGGACGTCCTCTCGGAGACCACACCTGTAGTGGTCCATAAGGGCCCTGTCGTTCCACCCAGATCCGGCTGCCAAGGTCCGGAACTCCAGCGCGTAATCCTGGGCGCTCCTCCTCTCCTGCCTGAGATGAAAAAGTCGTTCTCCCACCGCTCGGCCGTCTATAGGGTGATCAAATACGGCACGGAAGCGGCAGGAAAACTCTGGGTAGTGCTCCCGCGCTGAGTCTGGGCCATTCCAGACTGCGTTCGCCCACTCCAGAGCACGACCCGTGAGGCAGGAGATGAGGACACTCACCCTCTCCGCTCCTGAGGGAGGGGTCTAACGGTGGCCAGGTATAGCTCCAGCTGAAGCAGAAACCCCTGGCAACCCCCGCCGCTCCATCATAAGCCCTCGGTAGCGTCAGACGAAGGGTGCTGGAGTCGAGTGATGGGGAGACCGGAGTCGGGGTGCCGAAGGTGGAGAGAGGAGACCACTCCTCTCCCATCGGTCCATTCTCTCCATCACTTGATCCATCGCGGATCCGATCCGATGGAGAATGGTGGTGTGGTGGAGAACCCGTTCCTCCATCGATGGGAGAGGGTTGGCTGCTGCTCCTGCTGACTCCATTCGATTTGATTTAGGTGCGGGATTCTGTAACACTTCAGGTGTCGTAGGTGTGTGGAGTCAAACGCAGGAGACAGTGAGTGCAAAGCTGTGCGTCTTTAATAGCGCCAACGCATCCCAGGGTGCTCACAATAGTAACGGCCCCAAACACAGGGAATGAGAATGTACAACAGAAAACGTAACGACCAGGCACTAACACGTACTTCTAACAACAGAGCCGAAGGTTACACTGCAATAATCCCGCACAACAACCAGGCGGGCCGGCTGTCTAATAAAGACAAACTAATTAGCTGATTTAATCATGAACAGGTGCTACCACTAAACATACAAGGAGGGAGAGGAAAAACAATCAGTGGCAGCTAATAGGCCGGTGACGACGACCGCCGAGCGCCAACCGCCCGGGAAGGGAAACACCCTCGGTCGGACTCGTGACAGTTGTGTTGTGACAATGTATGGGTCGTATACAGAAGATAGCCCTATTTGGTAAAATACAAAGTTCATATTATGACAAGAACAGCTCAAATAAGCAAAGAGAAGTGACAGTCCATCATTACTTTAAGACATGAAGGTCAGACAATCTGGAAAATGTCAACAAGAAAATGTCAAGAACTTTGAAAGTTTCTTCAAGTGCAGTTGCAAAAACCATCAAGCGCTATGATGAAACTGGTTCTAATGAGGACCGCCACAGGAAAGGAAGACCCAGAGTTACCTCTGCTGCAGTGGATAAGTTCATTATAGTTACCAGCCTCAGAAATTGCAGCCCAAATAAATGCTTCACAGAGTTCAAGTAACTGACACATCTCAACATCAACTGTTCAGAGGAGACTGTGTGAATCAGGCCTTCATGGTCGAACTGCTGCAAAGAAACCATTGTCCTTTGGTCTGATAAGTCAAAATGTGTGATTCCAACCGCCGTGTCTTTTTTTATTTTACCTTTATTTAACCAGGCAAGTCAGTTAAGAACAAATTCTTATTTTCAATGACGGCCTGGGAACAGTGGGTTAACTGCCTGTTCAGGGGCAGAACAACAGATTTGTACCTTGTCAGCTCAGGGGTTTGAACTTGCAACCTTCCGGTTACTAGTCCAATGCTCTAACCACTAGGCTACGCTGCAGAGTAGGTGTACAGATAATCTCCACATGTGTGGTTCCCACCGTGAAACATGGAGGTGTGATTGTATGGGGGTGCTTTGCTGGTGACACTGTCTGTGATTTATTTAGAATTCAAGGCACACTTAACAAGCACGGCTACCACAGCATTCTGCAGCAAAATGCCATCATATCTGGTTTGCGCTTAATGGGAGTATAATTTGTTTTTCAACAGGACAATGACCCACAACACTCCTCCAAGAAAGAGAGTGATGGTGACCCTCCACAATCACCCGACGGTTTGGGATGAGTCGGACCGCAGAGTGAAGGAAAAGCAGCCAACACGTGCTCAGCATATGTGGGAACTCCTTCAAGACTGTTGGAAAAGCATTCCAGGTGAAGCTGGTTGAGAGAATGCCAAGAATGTGCAAAGCTGTCATTTATTTTAACCAGGCAAGTCAGTTAAGAACAAATTCTTATTTTCAACCCACTGCCTAGGAACAGTGGGTTGACTGCCTGTTCAGGGGCAGAACGACAGAGTTGTACTTTGTCAGCTCAGGGATTCAAACTTGCAACCTTTCGGTTAATAGTCCAACACTCTAACCACTAGGCCACCCTGCCACCCCATCATCAAGGCAAAGGGTGGCTACTTTGAAGAATCTCAAATCTAAAATATACTTTGATATGTTTACCACTTTCTTTGGTTACTACATGATTCCAAATGTTATGTCATCGTTTTGATGTCTTCACTATTATTCTACAATGTAGAAAAGAGTACAAATGAAGAAAACCCCTTGAATCACGAGCTGTGTCCAAACTTTTGACTGGTACTGTATATTGAATTTATTTGTATTAATTAGGCTAATTGAAATAAACAAATTGTATTTCCAAAAACCTACTTTGTCCTTGTGTTCCTTACAGCTTGAGATAGGATTTGATGATTGCTAAATGAAAATGCGTGTGACCTCAGGCAAGGTAAAAAAAATATTAACCCCCGAAATAGATTTACGGTGCGTGGCATGAGTAAGTATTGCATTCTTACATATTTATTCATATTTATTCAACATTTGACAAAGATAACTGAGTTACAACACACAGAAATAACAAAATACAAACTATTATGAAAAAGGTAAGAAATCCCAGGCTACCAGTAAGGAAAGAGGGAGTCTGCACAGATCAGACACAATATCGCACACACACACACACACACTGCACAGATCTGCTGATGTGTCCTTGACCGTGCGATCCACACATGGACGAATGAATACACACACACACACACACACACACACACACACACACACACACACACACACACACACACACACACACACACACACACATCCACACATGGACACACACACACACACACACACACACACACACACACACACAGACACTTGACCACACACACACACACACACACACACACACACACACACACACACACACACACACACACACACACACACACACACACACACTTTACCGTTGGCTAGAAAGATCCACTGCACAACACAATGTACAGAAACAATCTATTTTAGAGTTTAATTGTACATATAGAAACAATGCTTCATGTGCTGCTTGATGTGCTGCTTCATGTGCTGCTTCATGTGCTGCTTCATGTGCTGTAGAACACATACACACAAATAAAAGCACACACAGACACGTCGTGTGCACCCCAAATACAGATGGAACACATCTGTCTCCAATCTGGGCTGCATAAATGGAAAAGCCCAGATTCCAGGGAACATCTGGATACCCACATGAAAAAATACTATTAAAAATACTACAGCTTATTAAAAATACTACAGGGATTACTAAAGAATTCTATAGTAAATTGTAGTACTGTATAACGTAGAATACTATACTACACACTGTAGTATCCCTCAATCATGTGTAGTACTTACTATGTAACATTGCAGTACATTGTACTGTAGAATATTATAGTAAATACTACAGTAACATCCGCAAAAACACTACTCCACTTTTTTAACTACAGTAAAAACTGCAGTACACCTGTCGTCGTCGTGGGAAAGACTCATTGCAGTAAAGAGCCAATCTGGACACTATGGAGATCCTGAGGAAAATCGACGAGTACCAACAGTTTTACGCTATGTAGGAACAAGATACATGCAACACTAGAAAAGTGGTGTGAGGAGGTAGCAGGGCTGGAATCCATGCAACACTGGAAACGTTGTGTGAGGAGGTAGCAGGGCTGGAATCCATGCAACACTGGAACAGTTGTGTGAGGAGGTAGCAGGGCTGGAATCCATGCAACACTGGAACAGTTGTGTGAGGAGGTAGCAGGGCTGGAATCCATGCAACACTGGAACAGTTGTGTGAGGAGGTAGCAGGGCTGGAATCCATGCAACACTGGAACAGTTGTGTGAGGAGGTAGCAGGGCTGGAATCCATGCAACACTGGAACAGTTGTGTGAGGAGGTATCAGGGCTGGAATCCATGCAACACTGGAACAGTTGTGTGAGGAGGTATCAGGGCTGGAATCCATGCAACACTGGAACAGTTGTATGAGGAGGTATCAGGGCTGAGGGGGAGTTTGAAGTTCAGGCACGGTGAAATTCTCAGGCTCCAAAGAGAAAACAAGACACTCACAGCCAAGGTTAAAATACACGGTTCCAACATGGATTGTCTACTCAGGGAGAACAGGGTGATGAAGGAGACGCTACTAGACAACAACTGGAGTATCATGTGTGAAGATTCCTGAGGGCGCATCCATGCAATCCAGAGGAATCCAATAATCCAGAGGACGATCCAATAATCCTGAGGACGCATCCAATAATCCAGAGGACGCATCCAATAATCCAGAGGACGTATCAGGGCTAATCCTGAGGACACATCCAACAATCCAGAGGACGCATCCAATAACTCCTGAGGACGCATCCAATAATCCAGAGGACGCATCCAATAATCCAGAGGACGCATCCAATAATCCTGAGAATCCATCCAATAATCCTGAGGACGCATCCAATAATCTTGAGGGACGCATCCATAATCCTGAGGACGCATCCAATAATCCAGAGGACTGGAATCCAATAACAGAGGAACATCCAATAATCCAGAGGGCACGATCAGAGAATTCATGCAATCTGCCTTGAAACTTCTTATAGAGACTGTAAACAAGGTGGCTTTCCTCGGAGAGACAAGACCAAGGGTCCCCGACTGATCACTGTAAAATTTGAACACTACCAACAAAAGGAGCTGATCAAAAGCAGGGGAAGGGAGCTTAACCTCTTTCAACTAGGGGGCACTATTTTTATGTTTGGAAAAATAACGTTCCCAACGTAAACGGCCTATTTCTCAGACCAATATGCTAGAATATGCATACAATTGACAGATTATAATATAAAACACTCTAAAGTTTCCCAAACTGTAAAAATATTGTCTGTGAGTATAACAGAACTGATATTGCAGGCAAAACCTGAGGAAAATCAAACACGGAAGTCGCTTCTATTTTGAAAGCTCCATGTTCCATATCCTGCCTTCGCTCCATTTAAAGGGATATCAACCAGATTCCTTTCCCTATCGCTTCCTCAAGGTGTCAACAGCCTTTAGACATAGTTTCAGGCTTTTATTTTGAAAATTAGCGACAAAAGATAACATCAAAAGCAGGTGGATGAGTTTTGCTTCTTTCAACTAGCCATTGTCTTCCCTCTCCTACTGAAAAAGAGACAGTGCGGTTGATATACACTGCTCAAAATAATAAAGGGAACACTAAAATAACATATCCTAGATCTGAATGAATGAAATATTCTTATTAAATAATTTTTCTTTAACAGAACTGATATGTGCTGACAACAAAATCACACCAAAATTATCAATGGAAATCAAATTTATCAACCCATGGAGGTCTGGATTTGAGTCACACTCCATGTTAAAGGGATGGAAAACCACACTATTCCTTTCCAACTTTGATGTAATGTCCTTAAAACAAGTCAAATGAGGCTCAGTAGTTGTGGCCTCCATTGCCTGAAAAATGACCTCCCTACAACGCCTGGGCATGCTCTTGATGAGGTGGCGGATGAGGTGGCTCTAGGAAGAGTCTTGGTGGTTCCAAACATCTTCCATTTAAGAATAATGGAGGCCACTGTGTTCTTGGGGACCTTCAATGAAGCAAAAAGTTTTGGTAACATTCCCCAGATCTGTGCCTCGAAATATTCTTATTAAATAACACAATCCTGTCTCAGAGCTCAATGGACAATTCCTTCAGCCTCAAAATTTTCACCCTGGAAATCACTGTCAACTGTTTACATGCACTGTCAACTGTTTACATGCACTGTCAACTGTGGGACCTTATATAGACAGGTGTGTTGCATTTCCAAATCATGTCCAATCCATTGAATTTACCACCAGGTGGACTCCAATCCAGTTGTAGAAACATCTCAAGGATGATCAATGGAAACAGGATGTACCTGAGCTCGAATTCGAGTCCCAAAGCAAAGGGTCTGAATACTTACACTACCGTTCAAAAGTTTGGGGTCACTTAGACATTTCCTTGTTTATGAACGATAAGAAATCAGAAATACAGTGTAGACATTGTTAATGTTGTAAATGTCTATTGTAGCTGGAAAGGGCTGATTTTTTTATGGAAGATCTACATAGGCGTACAGAGGCCCGTTATCAGCAACCATCACTCCTGTGTTCCAATGGCACGTTGTGTTAGCTAATCCAACTTTTTCATTTTTAAATACATTTTTGGGGCCTCCCGGATGGCGCAGTGGTTAAGGGCACTGTACTGCTGTGCCACCAGAGACTCTGGGTTCACGCCCAGGCTCTGTCGTAACCAGCTGCGACCGGGAGGTGCGTGGGGCGATGCACAATTGACCTAACGTTGTCTGTGTTAGGGAGGGTTTGGCCGGTAGGGAAATGCTTGTCTAATCGCACACCAGCGACTAGTTGAGTATCTGGAGCATCAGCATTTGTGGGTTTGATTACAGGTAAAAAGTGGCCAGAAACAAAGACTTTCTTCTGAAACTCATCAGTATATTATTGTTCTGAGAAATGAAGGCTATTTATTCCATGCGAGAAACTGAAGATTTTGTACAACACGGTGTACTACTCCCTTCACAGAACAGCTCTAACCAGAATAGAAAGAGTGGTAGGCCACAGTGCACAACTGAGCAAGAGGACAAGTACATTAGAATGTCTAGTTTGACAAACAGACACCTCACAAATCCTCAACTGGCAGCTTCATTAAATAGTACCCGCAAAACACCAGTCTCAACATCAACAGTGAAGAGGCGACTCCGGGATGTTGGTCTTCTAGACAGAGTTGCATAGAAAAAAAACATATCTCAGACTGGCCAATCAAGAAAAGATTAAGATGGGCAAAATAATAGAGACACTGGACAGAGGAACTCTGCCTAGAAGGCCAGCATCCCGGAGTCGCCTCTTTACTGTTGATGTTGAGACTGGTGTTTTGCGAGTAATATTTAATGAAGCTGCGGGGATCTAGACAGTCACAAGCTGGACAATCCGTGGTCCCAGCCACAAGGGCTAACTGCGTCACAGGCTACGTTAGTATACTGCAGTAAATACTGCAGTCAGACTACAGTAAAGTCCACAAAAGCACTACAGTGAATACTATAGTATTTACGCAATAGTATACTATAGTATTTTTGACGTGGTTAGGAGAGAGAAAGAGACAGAGAGAGAGAGCAATAGAGTGGGAGAGAGAGAGAGACAGAGAGAGAAAGCAGAAAGACAGAGTATAGGGAAAGGGAGAAGTGAGAGGAAAGGCCTGTTTACAAAGTCTCTCATTAACAATGCAGACGAGTTCCAGGACCCCATCAACGGTAACCAGAGCCAGACTGAAAAACATGATGAAAACATAACGGGCGGAAGCAGATCAGGAAAATCCAATAGAGTGCTCACACATCACCCAAACATCCGTTCAGAATGTTGCAGAAAGAAATGCAGTGAATAGCGCTGACATGATGAATGTGTAACGTTAAACCCTTCTGAACAGACCCCCAAGGAATCCTTTCAAGTGACGTAGGGAGAAGAAGGGGGTCATGGAAGAGATTGAAATCACTCACTATTATCTTCAAATGTGATTGTAAGAGAACCATGGATTTTTAGAAATTTAGAAAACAGGAAAGATATCATGAAAGAAAACTTGGAATACACACAGTACGTACAGTACTGTAAAACCATGACTTACCGTACCAGTCAAAAGATTGGACACACCTACTGATTCAATGGTTATCTTGGTCCTTCTGTAGCTCAGTTGGTAGAGCATGGCGCTTGTAACGCCAGGGTAGTGGGTTCGATTCCCGGGACCACCCATACGTAGAATGTATGCACACATGACTGTAAGTCGCTTTGGATAAAAGTGTCTGCTAAATGGCATATAAAAAATAAAAATAAATCTTTATTTTGACTGTTTTTCTACATTGTAGAATAATAGTGAAGACATCAACACTATGGAATAACGCGTCATGTAGTAACATCTACAATGTAGAAAATAGTCAATAATAAAGAAAAACCCTTAAATGAGTAAGTAAGTGTGTCCAAACTTTTGACTGGTACTGTATGTATTATTTTATTGCTCTGCAATTCTGCATCTTTCTGTTCGCACGGAACAAAGATGGTTGGAGGAAAGATTAATTGAGTGAAATAACGCATAAGTGAAAAGCAGGGGAGTGTCACGGTGTGATGAAACTTCTTTCCTTTCTTACGCTCCTTTGAGACGAGGGTACTCGGCTTGGCACGGACACTATACAGGTATGCTAGCTATGCAGCTTGAGTGAGT
>NC_068426.1:42756414-42776414 GCF_023373465.1 Oncorhynchus keta
GTGTACCCTACAGGTTATCTCTGTTACTTCACTTACTACAGTCTATCGAACAGGGGAGGAGCTCTGATATCCGGTCAGACCCCAGGCCCACCCACTTACAGAACATGTGCTGTTTTAATATTTCTTCAGTAGGTTTCCTCAAGGAGAAAGCCCCCACTTATATGTCAAAGATAACAAAACAAAAACACTATAGTAAATGCTACAGTAATTTCTGCAAAAACACTACAATAAATACTATAGTATACTCCAATAATGTTTGCTATAACACTACAATAAATACTACAGTATGCTACAGTCATGACCACAACAATACTACAGTGAATAATTTAATATATAAATATAGTAATACTACAGTATTTATACCATATCAAACCAAATCAAATGTTATTAGTCACATACACATGGTTAGCAGATGTTAATACGAGTGTAGCGAAATGCTTGTGCTTCTAGTTCCGACCGTGCAGTAATATCTAACAAGTAATCTAACAATTTCACAACTATCTTATACACACAAGTGTAAAGGAATGAATAAGAATATGTATATGTAAATATATGGATGAGCGATTGCCAAATGGCATAGGCAAGATGCAGTAGATGGTATAGAGTACAGTATATACATATAAGATGAGTATTGTAGGGTATGTAAATATTATATAAATTGGCATTGTTTTAAGTGACTAGTGATACATTTATTACATCAAATGTTTAATTATTAAAGTGGCTAGAGATGGATCAGTATGTTGGCAGCAGCCACTCAATGTTAGTGATGGCTGTTTAACAGTCTGATGGCCTTGGCCCATAGCTTACTATAGTATTTTTTTCATGTGGTTACCCATGGCATTCACAAACGTTCACATGCACACTACAATACACACACGCCTAACACACTTAAACTCACACAAAATGTGTCACACACTAAAACTCTTATGCCCACACATGGCAGCAACAATCATAAATAAAAGATCTGTTGACAATGACCCAAATGTAAAAGCCAACCTGAAAAAAAAGCTTGTGTCTACTAGCTGTACTAGACGAGACAGAATAAACCCTTGTCACCTTCACAAACAGAAACACAGAATCTCAGGACCAAAGAGACCTTATGATATAGCCTATAACCTATGGCATCTCCAATGAGGTAGTGTGTTATTTGGTAAGTAGAACACACACTGCTTGGACAGCAATCAACACCGGTGACCCATTGGAATCCAATTGAATCAATGACTTCTACTGGTTCACTGGCACAGTTTTAAAAGCTGCCTCGTGCCATTTGGATGGGAAAGTAACTAGTGACTGGTGTTTGTTCCATATAAAAATAATTGTTTTATTCAAATCAAATTGATGATGAAAATAAGAATTTGTTCTTAACTGACTTGCCTAGTTAAATAAAGGTAAAAAAAGGTTTACATTTTTTATTATTTTTTTTAAACGCATGCCACCTTGTCCTCCAATCATGGATGATTAATATGACTGATTAATGCCATTTATTAACCACAGCATTTTTTAAGTAATGTTGGGTAATTTGCAGAGATTATAACAGTTATAGTTGAGTGTCTATACATGACGGACTATTGTAGTTTCATCACATGACTTGTACAGCAAGTTGTTTGCACGGTTCACTTGCAAAAGAGACCCGTGTCTCATTGTTGACTCCCTGCAAAAGTTATCAAGTAAAATAAAATAATAAAAACTGCCTATATTATGAAACTGGTTTCATGTTTATTCTTCATCAACAAAGCATAAAGCGTTGAAACATTTCAGAAAACCAAATGGGCTACTAAAACAATGTTGCGGAATATCAAAAGGACATCCGCACTTAAATGTATTGAACTTGAGTAACTAGTTCATTGACACTAAGGCAGAAAGAAACAACAAAACACAACAGAACATACCGTTTCTCCTCTAAAAACCATAGGCCATTCTTGCTTATCGATCAGATGTCGCAGATTCGACAGCAGACCCGTCACCAGACGCATGAATGAACCACACAAATGTACAGTGCGCCCAGCGCGCAGTGAACAAATGACTGGTGATTTCCTTACCTCCAACAGCGGAAGGTCGGGGTCCAATTGGGTGAAGCTATGCAGGACAACGGGGCTCACATTCCCGGCGACCTCTAGTTTCACGCCGTCCCAGATGTTGCGAATCCTCCAGGTGCTGACATCGAACATCACATCAGGGGAACCCAGCTTGATTATGCGCCCCTCGCACTGAGCTACGGTTAGATAAACCATTGGTGTCGTCCGGCGGTGTTGCTACAACGGCAACATTGTTACGAAGCCCACACCGCGGTAGTCTTTCATCATGTCATGCGGTTAAAAACGGTGGCACGGTCCTTTTTTCTCACAAAAGCAAGCAGAAGACCCGGGTGAATGTAGGCTACACACCAATTTGTGTGTACAGTATGTCTGCTGCGGGAAGCGAGGACGGAAAGGTCCTCCACAGATCCTCCCCCGACGCAGGAAGCCTGCCCCCTCTTGAGAAGCTGATGTCATTTTCGCAGCAAAGTCGTTCTGTAGGACATAGGTAGTAAACTTTAGTGCTCTTACCACGATTCACACCCTCATGTTAACGTTTCTAAATGTAGCCTTTATTTAACTGGGCACGTCAGTTTAGAACAAAATATTATTTACAATGACGGCCAAACCTGGGCCAAATGCACTCTGCCCTATGGGACTCTCAATCACAGCTGGATGTGATACAGCCTGGATTTGAACCAGGGACTGTAGTGATGCCTCTTGCACTGAGATGCAGTGCTTTAGACCGCTGCACCACTCGGAACTACAACGGCATAGGCATAATGTGTCCACCAAAATAAATCTAAACAACTGGGCAAAATGTCTCATGACCTTCTCAGTTTTCACTTGCAAATAGCCCTTGATTTCTATGATAGATCTGTATCCTTCTATCAAGAAATGACATCCATTCCATGAGAGCAATATTAGGCTCTTTTGCCACTATGGGCAATATACCACGGCTAAGGGCTGTTCTTAGTCACGACACAACTGGATACAGCCCTTAGCCAAGGTACAGTGTATTGGCCATTTACCACAAACACCTGAGGTGCATTATTGCTATTATAAACTGGTTACCAATGCCAGTAGAGCAGTGGTATATGGACTGATATATCACTGCTGTCAGCCAATTAGCATTCAGGGCTCGAACCACCCAGTTTATAATAGTGTCTATAGTTCTACTGTGCAGTATGCATGCCAGAGCATAAATTGTGATTTGTAAGGGTGGTGCTCTTCCCAAAACCATCTGTTAAACATTTCTAACAAAGTTAGAAAGTTCGTTCTTGATAGCATGAGTTCTTTTGACTGATGTCACATCTAATGCTAATAATGAAAATATTTGCAAGAGAACTTGCTAACCAACAATTGTAACAATGTATTTGAGAGACAAGTGTTCATTGTGCAACTATTTGTTTTCAATAAATATTGGAGACCAAATATAGTTTACAAGTTATCAACAATCTATCCAACCCGGGCTGTTTTGCCCCACAGTTGTGCAAGAGTCAGATTTGTTGCTAAACAACCAACCGTTGTATAGCATTGAAGCATATTTACTCTGGGCTTAAAGGCAGTGTTTGAAAAATCGTATTTCACAGTGTAAAATTACAAAACAGAGAAAGAAACAAACTCATTTGTGTCTCGAGTTGCCCCCACACATATCCATAGCAACATCTTGGCTGCTCCACTTTCTACATCTGTTTTGCGTTACGTGTGGACTGAGCAGGCCGACTCACTGCCAGTAAGCACAGGCTGAAAACCAGGGTTGGGTAGTAGTGAACTAAAATCAGCAAAAAAAAGAAACGTCCTCTCTCTGTCAACTGCGTTTATATTCAGCAAACTTAACATGTGTAAATATTTGTATGAACGTAACAAGATTCAACTACATAAACTGAACAAGTTCCACAGACATGTGACTAACAGAAATGGAATAATGTGTCCCTGAACAAACGGGGGTGTCAAAATCAACAGTAACAGTCAGTATCTGATGTGGCCACCAGCTGCATTAAGTACTGCAGTGCATCTCCTCCTCATGGACTGCACCCGATTTGCCAGTTCTTGCTGTGAGATGTTACCCCCACTTCCACCAAGGCACCTGCAAGTTCCTGGACATTTCTGGGGGAAATGGCCCTCACCCTCACCCTCACCCTCTGATCCAACAGGTCCCAGACATGCTCAATGGGATTGAGTTGTTGTCGGTGATGTCAGGTGAGGACCTGCCTTACAATAGGCCTTACAAGCCCTCAGTCCAGCCTCTCTCAGCCTATTGAGGACAGTCTGAGCACTGATGGAGGGATTGTGCGTTCCTGGTGTAACTCGGGCAGTTGTTGTTGCCATTCTGTACCTGTCCTACAGGTGTGATGTTCGGATGTTCTGATCCTGTGCAGGTGTTGTTACACGTGGCCTGCCACTGCGAGGACGATCAGCTGTCCGTCCTATCTTAGGCGTCTCACAGTACGGGCATGGCAATTTATTGCCTACAGTACTCATGTCTCCTTGCAGCATGCCTAAGGCACTTTCACACAGATGAGCAGGGACCCTGGGCATCTTTCTTTTGGTGTTTTTCAGAGACAGTGGAAAGGCCTCTTTAGTGTCCTAAGTTTTCATAACTGAGACCTTAATTGCCTACCGTCTGTAGCTGCTAGTGTCTTAACGACTGTTCCACAGGTGTGTAACCGATGTGAAATGGCTAGCTAGTTAGCGGTGGTGCGCGCTAATAGTGTTTCAAACGGTGACGTCACTCGCTTTGAGACCTTGAAGTAGTGGTTACCCTTGCTCTGCAAGGGCTGTGGCTTTTGTGGAGCGATGGGTAACGATGCTTCGAGGGTGACTGTTGATGTGTGCAGAGGGTCTCTGGTTCGAGCCCAGGTTGGGGCGAGGAGAGGGACGGAAGCTATACTGTTACAGGTGCATGTTCATTAATTTATGGTTCATTGAACAAGCATGGGAAACAGTGTTTAAACCCTTTACAATGAAGATCTGTTTAGTTATTTGGATTTTTATGAGTTATCTTTGGAAGACAGGGTCCTGAAAAAGGGACCATTTTTTTTTTTTTTTAGTTTATTTGTAGTTCAACTAGTAATTTTGCAGAACCTTGGTGGTAATTGAACTAAATTAAAATTTAGGTAGTGTTTTCAGTAGTTAATTAGTTAATAAGCCTTTTGCAATGTAAGCGGTGTTGATTACTGGAAGTACATGCTCCTTTTTGCAAAAAATAAAATATGGATGAAGTATCCAATCATTTATTTTCTCTTTCTTTTCTGCCTCATTTCACTTTAAATATATTTTTTTGTGTTTAATAGACTAAATTACAAATTCTGTTAATTTCACACCAAAGTGATCTGTTCTTGCAATTTGTTGTCTATGACATTTCAGATTGACTTATGACAAAAGTAAAAGTAGCTGAAAGTAGCTTTAGTTAAGTAAACTATATTTTTCATAGGGGTAGCTTTAGTTTAGCTACTTTCAGTGTGAAGAAATTGGTAGCTTGGTAAACTATCTTTTCAGAGTAGCTTCCAACACTGCTGAAAATACATTTAGAGAGGCTGAGGAATGTGATGAAAGAGAAGGGAGAGGAGAGGAGGGGGAAAGGGGGTTTGGTGACAGAGGATGTTGGGGACCTACTGTCTACAGTGAAAAACTGAGGTCATGGGTGGGTTGCTAAGTGAGTATGAGATTGTACTTTTGCAGAATTGTGATTGTCTTATTGTGATGAAACATGAAATAGACGTACAGTGTTTTCAGAAAGTACTCAGAGACACAATGCTGTCTCTGAGCTCCACGGACAATTCCTTTGACCTCATGGCTTGGTTTTTGCTCTGACATGCACTGGCAACTGTAGGACCTTATATAGACAGGTGTGTGCCTTTCCAAATCATGTCCAATCAATTGAATTTAGCACAGGTGGACTCCAATCCATTTGTAGGAATATCTCAATGATGATCAATGGAAACAGGATGCACCTAAGCTCAATTTCAAGTCTCATAGCAAAAGGTCTGAATACTTACGTAAATGTGATATTTACATTTTTTGCAACAATTTCTAAAATCTTTTTTGGGTTTTTCATAATTGGTTATTGTGTGTAGATTGATGAGGGGAGAAAAATACAATTTCATCCATTTTATAAAAAGGTTGTAAAGCAGGGGCGCAACTTTCACTGGGGACGTGGGGGACATGTCCCCCTAAAATGTAAAATTGCATTTTTGTCCCCCCCTCCCAGTCTTATCATTGGAATGTGATAGAAAACGAGGCACCGGTGTGCTTTAGGACCACATGGACACCTCCGAGCGGTCGGGTAGGCAGTTTGGAGTGTTTACATAATTACAATGATTTCCCACTAAACCAAAGTTGCGCCCCTGCTGTAGGGGTCTGAATACTTCCGATGCACTGTATGTATTTACTGTGCGTCTGTGAGTGTGTATGTGTGTGTGTGTGTGTGTGTGTGTGTGTGTGTCTGTGTCTGTGTCTGTGTCTGTGTCTGTGTCTGTGTGTGTGTGTGTGTGTGTGTGTGTGTGTGTGTGTGTGTGTGTGTGTGTGTGTGTGTGTGTGTGTGTGCGTGTGCGTGTGTGTGTGTGTGTGTGTGTGTGTGTGTGTGTGTGTGTGTGTGTGTGTGTGTGTGTGTGCGCACACCTGAGAAAAAGCGTTTATACTCCTTTTGCCTTTCTCTGCTTGTTCCAATAGGTCATCGCTGTAGAACATTTTTGCTGCAAATTTAAGATTACTATTGGCAGGGGAATGACTTCAATAACTTCAAACCACGGGTGAGTAGTCCACAGCCCCCTGCACCCTTACATGAGAGATAAGTGGTACGATGGCACACTGCCCTTGCGATCAATTAAGTACTTTACACCACTGCTTCTCTCCCTTCATTTTCATCTCTCTGTCTGGCCTCTCTCTTCCTCTCCTAGTTTCCGGTCCGTTTGACCAAACAACAAAGAAGTCATATACTGTACACTGGGTTGTCACTTAGTGCAGTGACTGAGTTGACATGACTTAACCTCTACGAGATCAGTGTCCCTGTACCGGGACGGTTGTTGCCGTGCGCTAATGTGACTAGAATGAGGTTGTAAGTAACATCCAGCTTTCCAGGACATAGACATGTCTTATATGTGCAGAAAGCTTCAATTCTTGTTATTCTAACTGCACTGTCCAATTTACAGTAGGTATTACAGTGAAACAATACCATTCTATTGCTTGAGGAGAGTGCACAACAACAGAACATTATTACGGCACTTGGTTTGATACATTCACCTCTGAAGCTAAATAATGTAATTCAGTAATCTTGCTCTGATTTGTCATCCTGAGGGTCCCAGAGATAAAATGCAGTATTGTTTTGTTTGATAAAAATCCATTTTTATATTCAAATGTAGGAACTGGGTTCTAAAGTTTGAACCCCTGCTGTTGCTGGCCCCACATCCAACCGCCCGGCCATCTAGATGTAATGTAGGAACTGGGTTCTAAAGTTTGAACCCCTGCTGTTGCTGGCCCCACATCCAACCGCCCGGCCATCTAGATGTAATGTAGGAACTGGGTTCTAAAGTTTGAACCCCTGCTGTTGCTGGCCCCACATCCAACCGCCCGGCCATCTATATGTAATGTAGGAACTGGGTTCTAAAGTTTGAACCCCTGCTGTTGCTGGCCCCACATCCAACCGCCCGGCCATCTAGATGTAATGTAGGAACTGGGTTCTAAAGTTTGAACCCCTGCTGTTGCTGGCCCCACATCCAACCGCCCGGCCATCTAGATGTAATGTAGGAACTGGGTTCTAAAGTTTGAACCCCTGCTGTTGCTGGCCCCACATCCAACCGCCCGGCCATCTAGATGTGTGAAGGTTAGTGTCTTTTCTAGAAGAAGAGAGAGAAGCTCATTTTCCTTCATGTATGACCTCCCTGGGAGGGTTTGAACTTGTTTTTTTTTATCATGTTTTAAGTTCTCTATAGTCATGTACTTGAAAATGTATCAATTGACCAATTCGGCACATTTGGGCAGACTCGATACAACATTTTGTGCAGTATTGCAACGCTTCAGTGGATCAGTCTGAAACTTTGCACACACACTGCTGCCATCTAGTGAACAGCATCTAAATTGAGCCTAAACTCCAACATTATACTAAGGCCTTTCTCTTGCATTTCAAAGATGATTAAAAAAAATACAAAATAGAAAACGCATGTTTTTTTCAAAGTGTTTCCTTTCAAATGTATTCAAGAATATGCATATCCTTGCTTCAAGTCCTGAGCTACAGGCAGTTAGATATGGGTCTCATTTTAGATGAAAATGTAAAAAAAATGGTCTGATCTTAAGTAAAAATACTGTAAAGTATACTTATTAAGACATTTTTGGGGTTTCTGTACTTTACTTTACTGTTCATATTTTTTGACAACTTTTTCCTCACTACATTCCTAACGGAAATTATGGACTTTTTACTCCATACATTTTCCTTGACATCCAAAAGTACTCGTTACATTTTGAATGCTTAGCAGGACAACATTTTTTTTAAAATTCACACACTTATCAAGAGAACTTCCCTTGTCATTCCTACTGCGTCTGATCTGGCGGATTCACTAAACAGAGAACTTCCCTTGTCATTCCTACTGCGTCTGATCTGGAGGACTCACTAAACAGAGAACTTCCCTTGTCATTCCTACTGCGTCTGATCTGGAGGACTCACTAAACAGAGAACTTCCCTTGTCATTCCTACTGCGTCTGATCTGGAGGACTCACTAAACAGAGAACATCCCTGGTCATCCCTACTGCGTCTGATCTGGAGGACTCACTAAACAGAGAACATCCCTTGTCATTCCTACTGCGTCTGATCTGGCGGACTCACTAAACAGAGAACTTCCCTTGTCATTCCTACTGCGTCTGATCTGGAGGACTCACTAAACAGAGAACTTCCCTTGTCATTCCTACTGCGTCTGATCTGGAGGACTCACTAAACAGAGAACTTCCCTTGTCATTCCTACTGCGTCTGATCTGGCGGATTCACTAAACACATGCTTAGTTTGTAAATTATGTCTGAGTGTTGGAGTGTTGCCCCTGGCTATAGGTAAATTATGTCTGAGTGTTGGAGTGTTGCCCCTGGCTATAGGTAAATTATGTCTGAGTGTTGGAGTGTTGCCCCTGGCTATAGGTAAATTATGTCTGAGTGTTGGAGTGTGCCCCTGGCTATAGGTAAATTATGTCTGAGTGTTGGAGTGTGCCCCTGGCTATAGGTAAATTATGTCTGAGTGTTGGAGTGTGCCCCTGGCTATCCGTAAATAAAAAAAACAAGAAAATGGTGCTTGTTTGCTTAATATAAGGAATGTGAAATGATTTATACTTTTACTTTTGATACTTAAGTATATTTAAAACCAAATACTTTTAGACTTTTACTCAAGTAGTATTTTACTGGGTGACTTTCACTTTTACTTGAGTCGTTTTCTATTAAGGTATAAATATCCCTCTCATCATCACTCAATACCCAGGTTTACCTCCACTGTATTCACATCCTACCATACCTTTGTCTGTACATTATACCGTGAAGCTATTTTATCGCCCCCAGAAACCTCCTTTTACTCTCTGTTCCAGACATTCTAGACGACCAATTCTCATAGCTTTTTTCCGTACCCTTATCTTACTCCTCCTCTTTTCCTCTGGTGATGTAGAGGTGAATCCAGGCCCTGCAGTGCCTAGCTCCACTCCTATTCCCCAGGCGCTCTCTTTTGATGACTTCTGTAACCGTAATAGCCTTGGTTTCATGCATGTTAACATTAGAACCATCCTCCCTAAGTTTGTGTTATTCACTGCTTTAGCACACTCTGCCAACCCAGATGTTCTAGCCATGTCTGAATCCTGGCTTAGGAAGACCACCAAAAATTCTGAAATGTTCATCACTAACTACAACATTTTCAGACAAGATAGAATGGCCAAAGGGGGCGGTGTTGCAATCTACTGCAAAGATAGCCTGCAAAGGTCTGTCCTACTATCCAGGTCTGTACCCAAACAATTTGAACTTCTACTTTTAAAAATCCACCTCTCTAAAAACAAGTCTCTCACCGTTGCCGCCTGCTATAGACCACCCTCTGCCCCCAGCTGTGCTCTGGACACCATGTGTGAACTGATTGCCCCCCATCTATCTTCAGAGCTCGTGCTACTAGGTGACCTAAACTGGAACATGCTTAACACCCCAGCCATCCTACAATCTAAGCTTGATGCCCTCAATCTCACACAAATGATCAATGAACCTACCAGGTACCACACCAAAGCCGTAAACACGGGCTCCCTCATAGATATCATCCTAAACAACTTGCCCTCTAAACACACCTCTGCTGTTTTCAAACAAGATCTCAGCAATCAGGGTAGCCTAGTGGTTAGAGTATTGGACTAGTAACTGAAAGGTTTCAAGTTCGAATGTCTGAGCTGACAAGGTACAAATCTGTCGTTCTGCCCCTGAACATGCAGTTAACCCACTGTTCCTAGGCTGTCATTGAAAATAAGAATTTATTCTTAACTGACTTGCTTAGTTAAATAAAGGTAAAAAAAAAACACTGCCTCATTGCCTGCATCTGTAATGGGTCAGTGGTCAAATGACCTCCCCTCATCACTGTCAGGCCTTTCTAATCGACTTGGCCGGGGTATACTGGAAGGATATTGATCTCATCCCATCAGTAGAGGATGCCTGGTTATTTTTTTATAAAATGCCTTCCTCACCATCTTAAATAAGCATGTCAAGAAATTCAAGAAATGTAGAACCAGGAACAGATTTTGCCCTTGGTTCTCTCCAGACCTGACTGCCCTTAACCAACACAAAAACATCCTATGGCTTTCTGCATTAGCAGCGAACAGCCCCCGTGATATGCAACTTTTCAGGGAAGCTAGAAACCAATGTACACAGGCAGTTAGAAAAGCCAAGGCTAGCCTTTTCAATCAGAAATGTTCTTCCTGCAACACAAACCATGGGACACTGTAAAATCCATGGAGAATAAGAATACCTCCTCCCAGCTGCCCACTGCACTGAAGATAGGAAACACTGTCACCACCGATAAATCCACAATAATTGAGAATTTCAATAAGCATTTTCAATGCTTTCAACCTGGCTACCCCTACCCCGGTCAACAGCACTGCACCACCCATAGCAACTCACCCAAGCCTTCGCCATTTCTCCTTCTCCCAAATCCAGTCAGCTGATGTTCTGAAAGAGCTGCAAAATCTGGACCTCCACAAATCAGTCGGGCTAGACAATTTGGACTCTTTCTTTCTAAAATTATCTGCCGAAATTGTAGCCATGTGATTTTCTGGATTGTTTTTCTAATTGTGTCTGTCATAGTTGAAGTGTACCTATGATAAAAATGACAGGCCTCTCTCATCTTTTTAAGTGGGAGAACTTGCACAATTGGTGGCTGACTAAATACTTTTTTGCACTTCTGGCCCTTCTTTGGACACTGTGTTAACAACCCTCCAGGCGAGCTTCAATGCCATTACAACTCTCCTTCCGTGGCCTCCAATTGCTCTTAAATACAAGTAAAACTAAATGCATGCTCTTCAACCGATCGCTGCCTGCACCTGCCCACCTGTCCAACATCACTACTCTGGACGGCTCTGACTTAGAATATGTGGACAACTACAAATACCTAGGTGTCTGGCTAGACTGTAAACTCTCCTTCCAGACATCAAACACCAAAGCCCATATGTCACCAAAGCCCCATATACTACCCACCACTGCGACCTGTACACTCTCGTTGGCTGGCCCTTGCTTCATACTCGTCGCCAAACCCACTGGCTCCAGGTCATCTACAAGACCCTGCTAGGTAAAGTCCCCCCTTATCTCAGCTTGCTGGTCACCATAGCAGCACCCACTTGTTGCACGCGCTCCAGCAGGTAGATCTCTCTGGTCACCCCCAAACCAATTCTTCCTTTGGCCACCTCTCCTTCCAGTTCTCTGCTGCCAATGACTGGAACGAACTACAGAAATCTCTGAAACTGGAAACACTTATCTCCCTCACTAGCTTAAAGCAGAAGCTGTCAGAGCAGCTCACAGATTACTGCACCTGTACATAGCCCATCTATAATTTAGCCCAAACAATTACCTCTTTCCCTACTGTATTTATTTATTTTGCTCCTTTGCACCCCATTATTTCTATCTCTACTTTGCACATTCTTCCACTGCAAATCAACCATTCCAGTGTTTTACTTGCTATATTGTATTTACTTCGCCACCATGGCCTTTTTTTGCCTTTGTCTCCCTTATCTCACCTCATTTGCTCACATTGTATATAGACTCATTTTTCTACTGTATTATTGACTCTATGTTTGTTTTACTCCATGTGTAACTCTGTTGTTGTATGTGTCGAACTGCTTTGCTTTATCTTGGCCAGGTCGCAATTGTAAATGAGAACTTGTTCTCAACTTGCCTACCTGGTTAAATAAAGGTGAAATAAAATAAAAAAATAAGTCTTTACTTTTACTCAAGTATGAGATTTGGGTACCTTTTCCACCACTGCTCTGTGGAAGCTTATTATTTCCTATATTTTGACTCTTCGGCATTTTCGACGGTAACCTGCAGGTAAGGTTCAGAAACGAATTATGGGATGCCATTTTATTAGTTGGTCTGGCTTTTTTGTGATCCCAGAATATAAAATGATAAGTGGAGCAGAAATAGCTTGTGTGCTACTTGAGGGTAGCTTGTGAACCAAAGATTGTCAAGCATGTTATATAATAGTGTGGGCCGGGGCTATCAACCTTAGCCATCACCGACGGACGAAGCAGAGATTTCCTCTTCTCTTCTGCTCGTCAGACACCAGTGTTGCGTTACAGATGAGAGAAATGTATTTGAAAATAGCACACTTACACAAAAAGCCAGGTTTCCAAACGCAGATTAAGACAGATTCATTCCTGGACTAAAAAAACACTTTCAATGGAGATTCTTAATTTTCATCTGGGAAGCCATTCCAAAGAGTACAGACATAGTTGTACAGTGTAGGAAATGGCAATGGAAGAGCATTTCTCTCCGTGTCACCTCTTTTCTAATTACTACACAGCTACTCAAATAGAACGGACTCCAGGCATAGCTCAGCAGCTTTGAAATGCAAAGCATCTAACCTGCTTCATGCCCTGGCCTAAACTGTTCCCTTACCCACTATTGCACACTCTTAGAAAAAAAGGTGATATTTACAACCTTAAAGGGTTCTTCGGCTGTTCCAATAGGATAACCCTTTGAAGAACCCTTTTTGGGACAGGTGGATCCAAAAAGGGTTCTCCCTGGAACCAAAAAGGGTTCTCCCTGGAACCAAAAAGGGTTCTCCCTGGAACCAAAAAGGGTTCTCCCTGGAACTAAAAAGGGTTCTCCCTGGAACTAAAAAGGGTTCTCCCTGGAACTAAAAAGGGTTCTCCTATTGAAACAGCCAAATAACCCCTTTTTTCTAAGTGTGTAGGGGACCCACACCACCCATGTCTAACTGCCATTTATCTCTCTCTCTGATTCTCTCTCTATTTCTCTCACTCTTAATAGGATGAATGATAATAACTCATATAAATACCGGTCAAACAAGGTAATACAGGACAGCCAATTAACCAGGCGACCCTCATATTCACCAGTCCCTTTCTAGATACAATCAGGTGCATTGCCTCTATAATTATCAAATTAGATCTAGGCTACACTTTGAAGCATAGGGACAGAGGTACAGTAACATTCTTCGCTGTTGTATAACATCAAATGGAGTTGCTACAGTAATAGGATTGAAATTAGCCAAATGCCACTCATGACAGAAATGTGGCTCTGCACTCTGGACTTAAATTATTAGGGTGTCTTGAGAGTTCTGTTTTTAGCGTAATTGTATGCCAAAGTACAGTATATATAATGTATATGTAATGTAGGTTATATCTCTCCATGTGAGGACAAATACACATTCTCACAGTCACACACACATACATGATCACATCCACATTCATTATAACATCATGATCTTTTGAACTCAAGTTCAACACTGTAAAATGCACTCACTAAGTCACACAGGTGAATCCAATACAGACATCCCACTCTTTCTATTTCCCTCTATTTCTCTCTCTCACACACACACACACACACACACACACACACACACACACACACACACACACACACACACACACACACACACACACACACACACACACACACACACACACACACACACACACATATCTGAACGTTCCTACAGCAGAGGTCACCATTAAAGATGTGATAGACTTCCCCCTGTACTCCCTCTCCTCCCTCTCCCCCTGTACTCTCTCTCCCCCTCCTCCCTCTCCCCCTGTACTCCCTCTCCCCTCCTCCCCCTGTACTCCCTCTCCCCCTCCTGCCTCTCCCCCTCCTCCCTCTCCCCCTCCTCCCTCTCCCCTGTACTCCCTCTCCCCCTCCTCCCTCTCCTCCTCCTCCCTCTCCCCCTCCTCCCTCTCCCCCTGTACTCCCTCTCCCCCTCCTCCCTCTCCCCCTCTCCTCCTCCTCCCTCTCCCCCTCCTCCCTCTCCCCCTGTACTCCCTCTCCTCCCTCTCCTCCTCCTCCCTCTCCCCCCTCTCCCCCTGTACTCCCTCTCCCCCTGTACTCCCTCTCCCCCTCCTCCCTCTCCTCCTCCTCCCTCTCCCCCTCCTCCCTCTCCCCCTGTACTCCCTCTCCCCCTGTACTCCCTCTCCCCCTGTACTCCCTCTCCCCCTCCTCCCCCTCCTCCCTCTCCCCCTCCTCCCTCTCCCCCTCCTCCCTCTCCCCCCTCCTGGTCCTCATTAAAAAGGTGCTGTTCAGTAAAGGAGATACTGGAGATAGACTACAGAGACTTCTGAGTAATGAAGCTGATAAGGTCTCAACACCGGAAAGACAACAACCCAGACCACCATTCCCTCCTCTTATCTCTGGGACACCACATCCATGATCTATAGCTATGGCTGGTACTATAGCTGAGCCGGGTGGGCTTTTGGACTAGGAAATGCAGAGGAATTATGGAATTTCTGAGAAAAAGTAACTACTGGAAAATTTTCCAAAATAAAAACGTGATTTCCTAAAATGTTTATAAAACTTGTGTTGCGTCAAATCAGAAATAACAAGTTAAGAGTGAACGTGATAGTGGAAAAAGCTACAGATCTCTTGATCTGCCTATAAAAAGACACTCAATCATTGACACATTGCTGTATTAGAGACGTTCGTGGTCATACGCACATCCTTAAATACATAGGTGCTGGGCTAATAAAGAATACTATTATAGAACAAGATGGCCCGCACACTGTTATTACCCATGTTGACAGCTCTGGGGTATACAGGTTATTGCTGTATATGCCAGCATACTAGTAGGACTTGGGCACACATGCACACACACACATCCCATGACATGCGGAAGAGCATATGAAGTCGTTGCTAGAAAGTCATGTGACTTCTAGGATACCCAATGATGACTTAGTCATGTTATGATAGATCAGGTCACAGCACAGTGTGAAGGGGGTGGCAAACCATAATATGGTACGTTCTAGTACAGAAAGCCATACGGGGTCATACAAGAGAACAATGTTTTCCTTACCAATACCTACCCACGAGGACACCTCGTACTTCTAATAAAAATGACCAAAAAATATATATATAATAATGATAAATATATGAACGTTTTCAGACCTCTTCACTTTTCCCACATTTTGTTACGTTATAGCATTATAATAAAATTGATTAAATAGTTTTCATATCCCATAATGACAAACAATATTTATTTATTTTTTGCAAATGTATAAAAAACAAACGGAAATATCACATTTACATAAGTATTCAGACCCTTTACTCAGTACTTTGTTGAAGCACCTTTGGCAGCGATTTCAGCCTCCAGTCTTCTTGGGTATGACCCTACAAGCTTGGCACACCTGTATTTGGGTAGTTTCTCCTATTTTTCTCTGCAGATCATTTCAAGCTCTGTCATGTTGGATGGAGAGCATCGCTGCACAGCTATTTTCAGGTCTCTCCAGAGATGTTCGATCGGGTTCAAGTCCGGACTCTGCCTGGGACACTCAAGGACATTCAGAGACTTGTCCCGCAGCCACTCCTGATTTGGCTTGGCTTCAACATTGTCCTGTTGGAAGGAGAACTTTCGTCCCAGTCTGAGGTCATGGGTAATCTGGAGTAGGTTTAAATCATGAATCTCTCTGTACTTTGCTCCGTTCATCTTTCCCTCGATCCTGACTAGTCTCCCAGTCTCTGCTGCTGAAAAACATCCCCACAGCCTAATGCTGCCACCACCATGCTTCACCGTAGGGATGGTGCCAGGTTTCCTCCAGACATGACGCTTGGCATTCAGGCCAAAGAGTTCAATCTTGGTTTCATCAGACCAGAGAATTTTGTTTCTCATGGTCTGAGAGTCCTTTAGAAGCCTTTTGGGAAACTCCAAGCGGGCTGTCATGTTCATTATACTGAGGAATGGATTCCGTCTGGCCACTCTACCATAAAGGCATGATTGGTGGAGTTCTGCAGAGATGGTTGTCTTTCTGAAAGTTTCTCTCTTCTCCACAGAGGACCTCTGGAGCTCTGTCAGAGTGACCATTAGGTTCTTGGTCACCTCCCCCGATTGCTCAGTTTGGCCGGGCGGCCAGATCTAGGAAGAGTCTTGGTGGTTCCAAACATCTTCCATTTAAGAATGATAGAGGCCACTGTGTAATTGGGGACAGTCAATGCTGCAAAAATGTTTTGGTACCCTTCCCCAGATCTGTGCCTCGACACAATCCTGTCTCGGAACACTACAGATAATTCCTTCGACCTCATGGCTTGGTTTTTGCTCTGACATGCACTGTCAACTGTGGGACCTTATATAGACAGGTGTGTGCTTTATCAAATCATGTCCAATCATTTGAATTTACCACAGGTCGACTCCAATCAAGTTGTATCTCAGGGATGACCAATGGAAACAGGATGCATCAGAGATCACATTTTGAGTCGCAAGAGCAAAGGGTCTGAATACTTATGTAAATAAGTTATTTCTGTTTTTCTGTTTTAGAAATTTGATTTTTTTCTTCTAAAAAACTGTTTTTGCTTCGTCTTGATCGTTTTCTGTGTGTAGATCGATGAATAAGGCTGTAACGTAACAAAATGTGGAAAAAGTCAAGGGGTCTGAATACTCTCCGAATGCACTGTACATGCCACACTATACCATATTCCCTATACACCAGCAGCCCCTCTTACCTGACTGTTGTGATACCAGTGCAAAAAATGTAGAGGGCCTTGCACACGAGGCTGCTATTTCTAGGTTGTGTGTGTGTGCATGCTTGAAAGCCCTCACCTTGTCCACAAACCCAAATTGAACCCTCTTTCCAATTCATTTGAGTCCAATTTAATTTCCCATTACCCATCTCTTATGCAATGGTGGGGGAGGGAGGGAAAGCACCCCATCAGACTGTGTTATTTTCAGCAGTGCTGTCCTTCATCGTAATGGAGCTAAAATTGGGTTTTAGAAACCACTCTCATCAAATACAATTTAACAAATCAAAAGCAGCTGTATAAAAAAAAGCACCCTCCTCCATCCAAATCCACTTCTTGTCCATGGGTGATCAGATCTAAGGGGGAAACAAGATGTTACAGGGACCCAGCTGTCTCATGGAATCACTCTTGGTGTAATAAATAGAGAGGAAGCCAAGGAGCTTGAAACACCTGGAGTCTGGGCGAAACACTCCCAACTATAAATCAGTAATTTACATAAGCCAGGTGTTTTTTAACTTCTCTGAAACCAAATATCTGCAGTGTGTTCGATACGATCTGGGTTTTATCACACCCTGATCTGTTTCACCTGTATTTGTGATTGTCTCCACCCCCCTCCAGATGTCGCCCATCTTCCCCATTATCCCCAGTGTATTTATACCTGTGTTCTCTGTTTGTCTGTTGCCAGTTCGCTTTGTTTCGTCAAGCCTACTAGCGTTTTACACTCTGTTCCTGTCTCTCGATTGTTGATTGATTATCTGGATTACCGGCCCCTGCCTGCATTGACCTGTCTTTAGCCTGCCCCTGTTGGATTAATAACCTGTTGTTAATTTGACGTTGTCTGCATCTGGGTCTTACCTCAAACGTGATAGTTTAATTGGTTTGCTTTCCTGTAGGAAGTCCTTCTAGGGCCACGGACATCTTTAAGATCAAGAAACACACGTGGACCAGCTGATGACGGCTGCCGCCGAAATGCGTCAGTTTGTTCTGACCTCTGCTGCTAAAAAAAATACATTAAAACTGAAAGAATATTTCAGTGAGTGCAGGTTTTTCCTTTCTTCCAGTTCCCAGAGGGTCAATAAATGGGCTGAACCATCTAAAGGTATCCCCCAGACAGACCCCACGCCATTCTCAGATTATTGGGACAGTCCAGGTGGGGCTGGGTTAAATATGAACACAGGAGATCAGAGGACAACCAAGACCATTTTGTATTGCACTCCTACCAATTCAAAGGATGTTCTAAAATACACCAAAGATGATTTTGCTAAAGAGGTCACAGGGTAGATCCATAGAGATTAGGTCCACTTACACGGCAAAAGGAGAAACAAATTCAATCAAAGTTGGGTGGCTGGTGTCCGTGGAAAGACGGGAAATTGTTCTCATTTGCCTATTTAGTGTTATGTCACTTTCAAGCACATAAACGTATCAACCGATAGCACCTTCTCTGTCTAGAACTCCCTTACATGAATAATACCATGACCCCTGACCTGTGCTATGAAAACAGAGACACATGACATGCCAGCACACACAAAACATGTCTGAAGTTGACCGTGAGAGATTCACACGACCAGAAGTTACCAAACACTGCCGACACCTCTGAATGTACATCAAACGTTGCGACAATCACTTTCAGTGTGGTAGTACTTCATTATATAAAGTGACACTAACCACATGAACAAATAGGATAGCATATTATGGTATAAATGGTTCTCTGTAGTGTTTTTGCTGACTTTACTGTAGTATTTATTTTGCGGACAGCAGTATGTTTAGTATTTACTGTAGTATTTACAGTTAACGATAGTATAAATACTGTAGTGAAAGAAAACTGTCGTATATACTATACTATTTGCAGAGTGTAGTATACTGTAGTATTTACTATAGTGTTTTAGTTGAAGTGGAGGCTTTCTCCTTGAGGAAACCTACTGGGGAAATACTAAAAGAGCAAATGTTCCATAACCTGTAGGTAGGACTGGGGCTTGAACTGATAGTTCAATAGAAAGACCTCTTTAGTGTCCTAAGTTTTCATAACTGTGACCTTAATTGCATACCGTCTGTAAGCTGTTAGTGTCTTAACGACCGTTCCACAGGTGCATGTTCATTAACTGTTGATGGTTCATTGAACAAGCATGGGAACCAGTGTTTAAACCCTTTACAATGAAGACCCTTTTTTATTTTTTTTGTATTTGGATTTTACCCCTTTTTCTCCCCAATTTCGTGGTGTCCAATTGTTTTTAGTAGCTACTATCTTGTCTCATCGCTACAACTCCCGTACGGGCTCGGGAGAGACGAAGGTTGAAAGCCATGCGTCCTTCGATACACAACCCAACCAAGCCGCACTGCTTCTTAACACAGCGGGCATCCAACCCGGAAGCCAGCCGCACCAATGTGTTGGAGGAAACACCGTGCACCTGGCAACCTTGGTTAACGCACTGCGCCCGGCCCGCCACAGGAGTCGCTGGTGCGCGATGAGACAAGGATATCCCTACCGGCCAAGCCCTCCCTAACCCGGAAGACGCTAGGCCAATTTTGCGTCGCCCCACGGACCTCCCGGTCGCGGCCAGTTACGACAGAGCCTGGGCACGAGCCCAGAGTCTCTGGTGGCACAGCTGGCGCTGCAATACAGCGCCCTTAACCACTGCGTCACCCGGGAGGCCCCCCTTAACCTTTCTTGTTTTAAAATGGTGAGAGAACCGCTACACCTGGTGGAGAGAGGCTGTATGACACAAAATGAGTTGTATTATGTGTGCTGTACATTACGTCATGACACGTCACAATTTAACGTACAGCGTCGGAGGGGTCAGTTTTTTCAACTTTTCTCCAAT